>NW_026262677.1:977892-1070084 GCF_021869535.1 Mytilus californianus
TAATTATGTATATAGAGCAGTCAGGATGGTATAGATGAGGATGGAAACGTCATATAAAGAAAGACAAAGTCAAGTCCAATTACATATTCATTTTATGATTCACTGGGTTTATGACTTAGCTGGTGTTTTAACTCAATGACCAAACGTTTACTTGTAACCAGAGGCTGTGTCTTACTATGAGTACCTGTTTTATAATCACTGTTAAAATATATCTAATAAGTGCAATTTGATTTGTAGGGGCCAACGACCAGAAGATCTTATTAAGCCTCAATTTTGCAATCCGGAAATTGCAGAACAATTGAGGAATTATACGATAAAAGAACAGTTAGAACAAGAGCCTGGTTGGCAGAAGGTAACGTCAATTTACACCTTTATTCAATTTGATATGTTTAAATAGTTAAAGACAATTTTATAACGAAGTACATAACATGTGAAAAGTGCATAAATTCACGTATGTGTGTGAGTGTGTGTTGTTTTGTTTTTTGTTTGTTTCGGGGTTTTTCATTTCGGAGGGGAAGGGGGCAGCATTTTCTATCCCTTGCAAATTGTCTGTCGTCGGTATAACGTAGTCTATCTTTCGTCATTTATCTTAAACTTTTTTGAAGATTTGTTCACCTAAACCAATAAACCAATGGACCAGTTGAAACAAATTTTCGTATATTTTGTTAAATCAAGCAAGCTTACTCCCACAGCTAAAAGTAAAAAGCTCGATGGCAATGATCGAACTCTGAATAGATTAAAACTCAAAGATGCGCACAATTTCATCTCATCCAACGGCCAAGAGACGTTTTCAGGTTAATGTTCGAAGAGAATCTGGTAGCCTTTCCAACTCTTTACTGTGCTGAGTGTTCTTGCGTTTGTTTGTACTGTATTCCTGTCACGTAGTGTTGTCATTTTAGCGATAATTGTTTAGCATTGCCATTAAAGCAGGAGGTTTTGCTAGCCATAAAACCAGGTTTAACCCACCATTTTTTCTTAAAATGTCCTGTACCAAGTCAGGAATATGGCAGTTGTTATCAAATAGTCCGTTTCTATGTATGTTGGCGGGGTTTTTTTTGTTGCACTTCAGTGTTTCTGTTGATCCGTTGTTTTCCTCTTATAGTTGATGTGTTTCCCTCGATTTTAGTTTATAACCCGGATTTGTTTTCTCTCAATCGATTTATGACTTTTGGACAGCGGTATACTACTATTGCCTTTATTTACCTGTTTTTCATGACATTGTTTGTCATGGTTAACATAAACCTTTCGACGAAAGTGATGCCGGTTAGTTTGTCATACTTTCTGAATTTACAAAAACAACAATCATTTTCTTCCTTCAATTGACCCCTTTCTAACGTCATAGAATTTTTTTCAGAAAGAACAAGATAAAAAAGAAGACAAGGATTTAAAGATTGTTCGAATATTGAACAGTGCATTACGAGGAGACATTCGTGTAATAAGGGCGTACGTTTTAATTCATTTGTTTGCTTTTACTTGGATAGAAATAAAAATAGGAATGAGGTAGACTGACCGCCGTTTTTCAACATACACAAAGTTTGGTATAAACTAAAAATATGGTGATACTATTATTTCTTTAAGGATTTATTCTATGTTCTAGACGCGTAAATTTTTTCTGGGTTTTTTTAGTTCACCTGACCTAAATGTCAAGTGGGCTTTTCTCTTCACTTGGCGTCCTTCGTCCGTCGTCGTCGTCGTTAACTTTTACAAAATTCTTCTCCTCTGACACTGCTGGCCCAAATTTAACCAAACTTTGCCACAATCATCATTGGGGTATCTTTTTTATAAAATGTGTCCGATGACCCCGCTTGTCAACCAAGATGGCTGACATGGCTAAAAATAGAACATAGGGGCAAAATGCAAGTTTTGTCTATTATTTCTTGCTCTTCCAATTGTCCATATACGTCGAAATATCAGACAACTTCTCATAGGAGTTATTTCCCTTAAATGACAAATTTTACCATTTTTGTTCATTTTTGCCTATAATCTTGAAAACTATAATAGATCGAGAGAAACTTTAACATGCAAAAATGATCAGCGTGACAAGTTCTACAAATAAGTCTGCATGGTTGAAATCGTCAGTCTACTTTTCATTAGAGTTATAGTCCTTTGATGACGATATTTACCAATTTTTAGCATATTTGCCTTATATCTTAAAAATTATAATAGATAGATAGAAACTTAAATAAGCAAACATGATCAGCCATACAAGATCTTTAATTAAGACATAATGGAGGAAATCGTTCAACTACTCCTAATTGGAATTATTGTCCTTTGATGACGATTTTTACCATTTGTTTGCTTTTTCCGTATATGTTAAAAATTATAATAGATGAATGGACATTTAAATTACAAAAATGATCAAGCAAGTTCTACTAACAAGTCAAAGTTTGCCGATAAAGTTAGTAGACTGTCACTCTTTGTAGGAGTGATTGCCCTTAAATTAGGATTTTTTTTTTACCCTCTTATGTGTTTTGAGCAAAACTTAAGAAAAAAAAGATCAACAAAACAGAGATTTTTGTCATGAATTCTGTTCTCGTCTACAATGTTGGAGAGTGTCCTTTGTTGATTATGCACATAGACCAAGGTAAGCGACACACATGCTCTTTAGAGCCTCTAATATAAATATAAAAACCATATTAATACAACGTAAGTTTGCATGATACTTGTAATGGGAACTATGTATATACAATTTACGGGACATTACTTTAGAACAGTAATTTTTGCAGTACTTGATGAAATAACACTTTATTATCTTGTGGTTCCGAGTGCTTTTCTGGATTTACCTTCATCGTGATAGCCTAAAACTGAAAACGTGAGGAGCTATATGACCAGAAGGGACATACACATTTAAATTTTAGAAAACTGCTATAAATACAAATCCTTCAAAAACAAAATTGATATTTTGTCAATTTTTTTCCATATTCCATCAAATGTGTAAGGTCTCCGTTTCATTCACGTTCACGAAAAGGGATCATACCACTTAAAACACATGTATATGCAGGTATATTAATTTTCTGTTATATATAAGAAACCAGGGTTTTAGATAGAAGTTGGGTATTTATTTAATGGATATCATTGTGTTACTCGGCAGTATAATATCAACATCTTTATCGTTATAATATTTGCAGTTATTTAATACCAATTTCATTCGGTTATAACAAGAGTATATTTGGAGCATTGGTTGATATTTTTCAAGTCTATGCTCGAAAACAACTCCTGTAATTGTTCTTTCGCCTCGATTTGGACAAACTGTGGATTTCTTGTCATTAATTCGATGTTTTTAACGACATGATACTTAATATGGTCCAAGGAAATATTGGACTTCTCAAATTCGTATGTATTGCGCTTCTTATAATTCAGACTGGATAAGAAAAGAGTATGTATTTACTCCTAATACTAAGTCGAGATAGCATTTTATTTGTCAACATCTTCAAAACCGAATGATGTGTCTTTTTAAACGCAATCTTGGCGTTATATTGTAAAATCCAGTGTAGGTTTGACATGTCTAACTTCATCTCATTCCTGATTCAAACGGGTACAGTGTTTTGAGTTCCCTATTTGTTACAACTCTACTTTCATAATTTGGTTAACGTGGTCGTGTTTTTTAAATGATGATAACGTCGGAAATGAGATAATTTGTGATCATTTGATTCGTTCATCGTTTATAAGATTACTTTAATCTTTGCTTAAAAAGACACTGCAATTTCTGATTGACATGACGTTGTTTTTTTTTTATCTGTCAACCGTGTGTAATACCGTTTTGACATTCTCGTTGTAATGCTGACATAAACTGATTTCACGTGACGCGTAGATATTCATAATATTTCAACTCTCTTTTCGAATGTACTTTTAAGGATTAAGATCATGGGTAGTAAGGTCGTCATATCGAGGAGCGTTTAGTTCAGTGATTTTGTCATAGTTTGGTTAGGTTGGTCATGGAATTGGTTAGGTTACTTCCCAGAACGATTGCCACAGTTCTTTTCAAATGAGCAAATAAAAAGCAAATTACATGTTTGAATCTATATTGTAAGTCAAACGATCTAAATTGAAATTGTTGTTTTTAAGAAATTAGCACAGGATGTCCAAAATATCGAAATTGGTATGGTCTGGTTAATCGATTAACGAGGTTCAGTTAAGAGTCTAGAAATTCGTCATGGTTTTGATCAAATTTGTCATGGTTTAGATCCAAATTAATACATAATTTGTTTCACCTAATATTGATAGTTAGTTTGAAGGCGCTTGGGAAAAACACGAAGTTACTCAATTTACCAATTGACTATGGAGGAAAAAAAGCCTTTTTGACCAAATTTGCTGGGCGTAAACGGCAAACTGTACCTTTATATATTTTTGTCCCCCGAGTAACATGTTGTAGGGGACATAGAAATACCAGGCGTCGGTCTGTCCGTCCGTCTGTGCGTTCGTCCGTCCGGTCTCAAATGTACAATTCTTGCCAGATTTTTATGAAACATATATCATAGGTTTATATCAGCAATGCCTTGGACGAGTTCGAAAATCAGTGCCGATCAATTATTTTTAAAAGAGTTATGCTCCTTGGAAACATTCATTTTATGGAAAATAGTATCGTTAGCGCTCTCATATGTTCAATTTCTTGCCAGAATTTTATGAAACTTATATCATAGGTTTATATTAGCAATGTCTTTGACACTTTCGAAATAAATTCTGATCAAATATTGTTAATAAGTTATGCCCCTTGGAAATATAAATTATAATGGAAATTACATTGCATTTGCTTTGAAGCCTTCATTTCTCTAAAGATATTTATCATTGTTTTAAGAACAAAAAAAAGGTGCTTTTTTTTTAGTTATAGCCCTTTTACCTTGGATAGATAAAATATGTGCATCGTTGGGGACATTAGAACTCTGTTCTTTTATTACTTTTGGTGTGTTCCTACGATATAATTTATATAGCCACTGCTCTTTTTAACTGGCATTCGATATAATAAATTACAAAAACAGAAAGCATTGCTTCTGTTTTACCTAGACTCTTTTCTCCATATGTCCATGATGAACTCTGCCGGGGATAATTATCGTGAGAGGATTCACTAGTCAAATGATTAAAGACGTCTATTTAGAGTTAATCATGTTAATAATCTTTGTTTTAACATTTTTTTCTAGGAAACTATAAATCTATTGTTTTAATTTGAACCAGATTATGTCTATGATGAATACAAAGGACCAATCGATATATAGTTACTATACAGTCTTCAAACCTCCACGGAACAAAATATTAACATGGACAACAGTTTAAACTTATTTCTTAAATAACCTATTAGTGAAATTAATATGAAAGTTACTTTCAAAGTGTCGAGTTCAAATATATGAAAGATCACAATTTCGAATTAGAAATAGGTCCATAATGTCCACTTTAATTTACGAATGAATAAAAATGATTGTTTTTGTCATATTGTATAAGTGTATTGTGTAGTATGACTTAACCCGTTTAAGCATTATTTTTTTTTTTCTTTTCTGCAATAAAGTTCCGATAATATCAGAAAAGGCTCTGTCGGTCTAGTATTTATAATATGAGAAAATGTACATTATTATATGTGATCGAAAAAATAATTGAAAAATTCCAAGATACACGCGTTATTGTGTTTAGTACAAGAAGTACTGTGTACGGACTTATTTTTGACCCGACTAGACGAGAAATTACAGAGAGTAAGATGAATATTCGCAGCAGAATTCCATTCTGAAATAAAAAAAAAAAAAAAATTTGTCTTGGATTCATGATTTTTTTATTAGTTGTTATTGGCTTGGAAAATAGTCACATATCGGTTCTTTGTGTCTTTGATTTTTTTGTGACTTGATTATTTTGCTTTGTATCGATCTGATGAGTCAATTCCTTTTCAACTAATTTTTATAGTTTGTTGTGCTGTTACACTACTGCCCATATTAAGGCAAGGGATGGTTGGGAGCCCGCAAACATTTAAACCACGCCATATTCTGCATGTTCCTGTCTTAAGTCCAGAGTCTGTAATGCATTGACTGTCGTTTGTTACTGTATATCATATTTGTTTTTCGCTTATTGTTTTGGACATATATCAGGCCGTTGGTTTTCTAATTTGAATTGCTTTACCTTTAATTTTGTTGGAGCCTTTAATTGCTTGCTAAGAGGTATGCGTTTTGTTAATTGTTGAAGGCCGTACAGCAACCTAACATTTACGTCATTTGGTCTCGGGTGGATAGTTGTCTCATTGGAAATCATACTGCATTTACTAATTGTATATTACTATGTGCTTTCTTATGTCCTTTTGTATTCCGAATAAAACTACTTTTAAATAAAAATTGCTATTGAAATGCATTTAATTTCAATACCCTCGTGATCTCTTTATACATGCGTGTTGTATAATTATGATAGCTATAATGATAATATCTTAAATTTACTGTAGACGACTTATTTTCTCGAGCGATGTATTTTTGCGAGTAGAAGATCAACGTTAATATGTGAAACACAGATCTACTCGTATGGGAACAAAACAACACCATAAGGAAATGACGACAATATGTTGTCTCAAAATAGGATAGAATTGGTTAAACAGGAAAAAAAAGGATCAGCCAAAATATTTTTAACAGTATTTTAATAGTTGTACACAATGCCTGTTTATTTTTATCGTTATACTTTTATCATCCACGACAGGAATCACAGAACTGACCCATGTCGAACATGAACTAAACCATGACACTACTGAACCAAACCATGACACCGAATTTTCAGTAATCTTAAATTGTGTGCAAATGTAGCTTTTTTTCGGAATCATTGACGGCAGGTTTATGTCAAAACGAAATACGTGATGTAACAGACAGTAAAGAAATCACTTTTCTTTATGCATAAGAAACGAACAACAACTTTTAAATTTTGACATACGCAAGCATTATTCTTTGTCAAATTATAACTATATGATAAAATAATGTAATATACTAACATATAAGCCATAAACAAAGATACTTACCAGCTTGCATTATGTTCAGAGGTTCCTTTAGCAAAAAATTCCGAATGTTTATATTATGTCATTGTTTGTCATCAAAAACACTACACACAATCATGTCCAACTCAACCAAACTATGACAAAATCACTGTACTAATTCTTCTCGATATGACGACCTTACTACCCGGGAAGATACAATGTATCTAAACAAACAGTTTTAAACGCGCTAGCGTGTTGCTATCAATGAACTTTACATTAAGCAGTGAACTCATTTCATAACTCAGTCGTAGTTTGAGAGGCCAACACAATTCAATCACAATATGAATAGAAATAGTATACAATAAAAATTCGTTATATGCAAATTGATACAGATTGAATAAACAATTGTCATTTAAGTGACCATCCAATGACCTGTCTCACAAAGCACGTGCAATTTACACCCACAGGTGTACGCGTGGTAATCAAGGCTGATCCGTCAGTGTAATGTAGTGACATCGATGATAGATTAATCAAATTTCAATGCATTTAGATAGTGATGATATCTTTAAGATAAATACAGCTAGCTTATTCAAAAGCGAAATATTACAGTGCGATAATAAATCACACATTTTATAATTTGATGGAAAATTAATATAAAGTACGGCGGTATCAATTTGGAACGAATGTATACAACTAAAGGAAGATTACAAATGAATAAATAATGGAATTCGTCTCCAATTAAGCGATTTTGGCATACAGCGCAGAATCTCTCATCGCGTGGTATGATACACCACCTTCCGGTTTCGATAGGCAGTTTCAAGTTACAGGTACGTACTTAACAGACTTAATTTCGACTTGAGCTTGATAGTTTTAACAGATATTGCTCTAACCGGAATTCCGATTACATACAGGAATAAAATTGTCTCTTAGGTGAATTATCAATATCGATAATACATTCTGTAGAAACTGGTCACGCAGCCGTTGTTGAAGACGCACTTTAACGAATAAGGGATTTTATTAATTCAGTTTGATCCAGTATGTATTAAAGCCAGATTCATCTTACATTGCACATAATTATGTTCGGACAATTCACGTATCAATTTGTAAAGCATGTTTGATAATTGATTCGCTCACTGCTGAAGTCTACACCAGGAAGAAATTATATTTGTTTTTATTTGACAATCTAGAGGCATCCGCCAAAGCTCACCGTAAATCATATAACCTGGAGTGCTGGTTCTTACATGCATGACATGTAACACTCTTTTACAAAACTGGAAATGTGATTTTTCAATAACACTAAGTCTTGTATATTAATGTATCAAATAACTTTATTTGTAGATCTACAGGTATATGTACATGTATGCTTCTAATTTTTGTATACAACAAATGTTAAGCTTCCTGTGCTTGATCTTTTCTTATGAAGAAATGAAAAGGGTGTTGATGGCAGATCTTTGATTGTTTCTGTTAACTATATATCCACTATTATACACTATATTGAAAGCATCCTTTCGTAAATTTTACGGACGTCATCACGAGTTGGTTGGCCGTTATGGAATATCCGTTTCACAGATGATGGCGGATATGTTCCAAATGTCGTACTACAATCCTATCCCCCTTTTCACGAATGTGACTAACCGAATTAAACTTATAACCGGGTTTGTACTAACATGAGCAACACGACGGATGCCACATGTGAAGCAGGATCTGCTTACCGTTCCGGAGCACCTGAGATCACCCCCAGTTTTATTCGTGTTGCTCAGTCTTTAGTTTGTTTTCTATGTTGTGTTTTACATCTAGAATAAGTCACAAATCGGTGTTACACATCTTACGCAGAAACTGCTCCAACAGGGTTATGAGGAGGAAAGATTAAAAATGACACTCCGTACATTTTATGGACACCATCACGAATTGGTTGATCTATACGATGTGTCTGTGTTAAAACTAACTAATGACATTTTTACCACGTCTTGGATTGTGGTTTAACATCTATGTCGCCTGTCTGTACCGATAATGACCTATTCCCGAATATGACTGTTTTACGGAGTGTGAATTTACATTGCTATGTTTGACATGTCTCGGTATTTTGTACATCCAACATTCATGTGTTTATTTTTGGTGTTTCTGTTGTGGTTTCGGTTGTATGATGTGTTATGTCTTATCGTTTGTAGTCCAAATAATTATAAAATAGCCTTTTAATATCGTCATTGTTATGATATTTTGGACTGGTATTGTGAAAATAATTGTATATAGTTCAAGATTACATATTCGTTACATAAGTGCGTCACTGTTTGTGCTGTCTGTCGTTGATGGAAGATGTTTGTTGTTGTGTCGGCTATTATATTATTTGTATGTGCGTTTCTCTGTGAGGAGTGTTCTTGCGTGTGTTTGTGTTGTATATCTGTCATGTAGTGTTGTCATTTTAGCGATATTTTTTAACATTGTCATATAAGCGGGAGGTTTAGCTAGCCAAAAACCAGGTTCAACCCACCATTTTTTCTTAAAATGTCCTGTACCAAGTCAGGAATATGGCAGTTGTTATCAAATAGTTCGTTTCTATGTATGTTGGCGTTTGTTTTTGTTGCACTTCAGTGTTCCTGTTGTTCCTTTGTTTTCCTCTTATAGTTGATGTGTTTCCCTCGGTTTTAGTGTGTAACCCGGATTTGTTTTCACTCAATTGATTTATGACTTTTGAACAGCGGTATACTACTGTTGCCTTTATTTACATGCATTTGTGTATTAGCAGAATTTGATTCGAAATAATTTCGATTTTTTATTATAAATGATCTTTTATGTTAGTTGTTTAATAGAATCATGGTGTAATCAGAAAATAATATACTTATCTCCAAATTTGATCCAATTATTGCAGAATCAGTTTTTGGAATATATTTTTTGAGTAGAATTTTAACTACGTTTACTGACACGAATTTTAGAAATTGTGTATTTTACAAACTACTCTCCATCTATATAACTTAATGATCTTGAAGCTTTATCACATGCATGCGGTTTCTAACGACAATTTTAGCGATTAAACAATTTCAGCGTCCAACGACCAATTTTGTGAGTTTCACGTTTAAGCTCTGTTGAGTATAATTTCACGTGAACTTTCTCACTTTTTATTTCACGTGAGAATCATTTAAAATTAACGTGAGCAAAATTGGCCTGTTTAGCGAACTTATTTTCATGCTCTGTTAAAACATCATATGCATATTAATCTTGTATCATGTTTTGATAGTTACAACGCAGCAGGCTACGATATGACTGTTTCAGATTATGACAAAAGAACAGCACTGCATATAGCAGTGAATAATAACCAAGAACATATTGTGGAGTATTTACTGAAAGAGTGTGGTCTGTCAGAGGAAGATAAAAAAGCTAAGGACAGGTACACGTTCGGTTTCACAATTCATTTTTTAAAGAAGTTGTCGAACATATATTTTTAAATATAGTTGATTAGCAAAATAACATTGACACTGCTATTGTCCTCCGTCAAATATTTTGAATAAATATTCATTGATTTTGAAAAATGTTTATTTTCTCATACATGTCAAACTGAATGTTGAAATATTCTCCAGTCACATCATAACTTTGATTTTCTAGAACATTTTTATTTAAACCATTTTCAAGGTAACCTGCACTATTAGACAAGCTTTGATTTTGCAATTTGGACTTTCAGTTTTGAATTTCGGTATTTTTTGTTATTTTACTTTTTAGTATATTGCAAACTACGTCACTATTAATAAATTGTTGATCTTGAATTGTATGTTTATATATTGATCCTAAACTACATTTATCTGATATATTCAATATGTTTCATTATACGACAACTACGTTTGATCTAATATTCAAATTGTGCTCATTAGCTAAGAGATGAACTATACCAAAGGGGTTCCCAAACTCACAAGTCAAAGACAAACTGTTAACGCCATGGCAAAGAACGAAAATCGAACAGAAAACAAACAACATTCTACAAAAAAAAAGCACATAAAAAAACTTAGCAATACAAACCAAACTAAAACGGAGATGACAGAGTTACTCTCCAAAAAATACGTTTTTTTTTGTTATATCATGTGTATAGGCATCACACAATAACGTATTGGTAATAAGCTCAAATAAAACCATTAGACATCTCTTAGCACGTAAAAAGTAAATTAAAAATAGAACTGAACTACGAGGAAAATTCTAAACGAAAATCATCTGTCATATAAATTTCCTTACCCTGAAACTTGAACGAGTGTGAATTTTGAAATAGAAAACCGTTTTTTATGACAAAGAATGGACCGGTATAAACAACATTGTTAAATTAAAAACAACACAAATAACACCAAATAACACTTAAGCAAGAGCAACACAAACTCCTAGTGATAAAAACAAGGGTGCATTATTGATGTTCATTAAGGGTAAGCAGATCCTGCTCAAACATGTGTTGCTCTTGCAAGAACAAATTCGTTGATTTGTCTAATTCGGTAATGTTAAAAATTCTGCATTCTGTTTGCGATAATTAGAACATATCCGTCGTCATTTGTGAAACAGATATTTCATAACGGTATACGTACACCAATTCGGGATGGCGTCTGTTAAACTTTCCAAGTGATGATTTCAACTTCACCACTTCACAAAACCTTCCTTAAAAAGTTCCCGCCTCATTTTTTACGTGGCTGTCTCAAGTTAGGAGTTGGTTTGCTGTTTTACCACCATCCCAGGTTAGGAGAAGGTTGAGTATTCCCAACGTGTTTAGGCCTGCAACAGTTTGTATGTGCTTGTAATTCAGTGATCGTCGTTTTTTTCTGTATATCATATTTATTTTGTGTACATAAATCAGGCCGTTAGTTTTTTTTTTTGTTTGAATTGTTTTATATTTTGTCATGTAAGAACTTTTTTATCTTGCTATGCAGTATGGAGTTTGCTCATTGTTGAAGGCCTTATGGTGACCCTTATTTGCAAAGATCTACTCAACTCGGTGTTTGGTGGATAGTTGTCTTATTGGATATATTTCCTCATTATATAGGAACCTACCAGTTGTTTTTTTTTTATGCCACGATTGATTTTAGAATCTGACGAAGATGTCATATCGCTGATGATTTTGTTTAATTCATTTGCATCGTTTGTAGACTTGTGACGTTATAGGGTTTGGTTTATCATTAAACCTCTTGGTTTTGTCTGTAATTTGCATGTTGTCCTTTAGACTGATGTGGTATTTTTTGTCTTATTGACATTCACCCCACATTCCCTTTTTTTCATAATCATAAAAAACATAAATCTATAAATTGCTGAATTTTTTTATTAGATTCTAGTACAATGTAAACATGTTATATTAAAAGTAACTTTCCAGACTATTAAACGAGCATATTGAAATCAAAACGTTAGAAAAGGAGACATAACATGTATCTTTTGATTCTGTTAATAAATCTTATTGACTTTTATTACAACATTTTTCATTACTACCATCGTTATGAAACCTTCAAAAAGTGTCAAAAAATTCACCTTTATGAACGTAATAAAATTTCTGCAAGTCCGTTACACAGTGCACATGTATACCACACCGTTTGCTATGTGCTATAACCGTATTATGTCTGACCATACACAATTTTGGTCACCTTTTTAGTGTCTTGGATTTGAAATAAGAGAGCCGAAAGACACCATAGGATCATTCAAACTCATAAGTCTAAAATAAACTGACAACGCCATGGATAAAAAAGAAAAAGACAAACTAACAAACAATAGTACACAAAACACAACATAGAAAACTAAAGACTGAGCAACACGAACCCAAACAAAAATTTTGGGTAATCTCAAGTGCCCTGGAAGGGTAAGCAAATCCTGCTCCACATATGGCACTCGTAGTGTTGCTCATTTGAGGCGTGAACAGGTCTTATTGTGATTTCCCATGAGATTGTATTTTTTCACTACATAGTACAATATATTCATAATTAAAATATATTCTCCTACACGCAAAGAAATTTAAGTTACATTGCGAACGCTAGCTATTGGTCAATGGCGAGTATACAACCGATATAATTCATTATAGTTCAATTCATCTAATTTGGTCAATATTTTAGATGGAAAAAAACACCGTTAGAGGCAGCCAAGGAGGGTGAAAACGAAATTATACTCAAAATGTTTAATTGTCCGGTAAGAAATAATAAAGATAATTTGTGTCAAAATTTAGAAAAAAAGAACAGGATAATCATTTGCTTTAATTTTTAGTTTTTGAGAAAAATTATGAAAAAAAGTTATTCAGTAACACCATTAGTATCCAACAAAAAGTCTGACCTGAAAAAGAAAAAAAAAAGGTCTTACTGATCAGACTGAATGTCTTATTGTGAGGTGAACAAGTCTAACTGTTTTACAAGTACAGAATAAAATTGAGAGTGGAAATGGGGAATATGTCAAAGAGACAACAACTCGACCAAAGATCAGACAACAGCCGAAGGCCATCAATGGGTCTTCAATGCATCGAGAAAATCCCGCAACCTACTGTCTATATACCAATGAACTAATGTCAAGACATAGTTTGATATCTTACAATGACATAACAATACACAGTTCAATAATTAAAAATCATCATACCACTTGAATGTAAAGGGCCCATTCTAGACAAATATAGAAATATTTTTGGTAGATGATTCAGTTTATTAAATAAAAAAAAAGTCTCTAATTATTTATGATCTTTTCTAAAAAACAAATTATGGTTTTTAATTAATATGTTGTTAGAATTATAAGCATTTAAAAAAAAAGAATTAATTGCAAAGATATTCATTTACAGAGTTTACCAAACACAGTTAATGACGAAAAAAAAGAATTTCGCTTATTAATTGCTGGTGAAGACGATGACGTAGAAACACTTAAAAGGTAAAACAATATACCTCTGTTACCTTTCATTTTTATACCTACACCAACCCCTTTGCATCCAAGGTTTTAATCATAGTGAATACTACAGAACTTTAACCTCAAAGATGAAATTTTGAAACCTTCTGAATATTCTTTTTGAAGCTATGAGTTTTCAGTATGGCTAGAAAATGTAAATATATCGGGCGTTGATTTTTGGGATCAAAAGTGCATGTTGAATGATGTATCGACATGTTTTAAAGCAATTGCTTTCGTGCTATGGCGTATGGCCATCTTCGTGATCCAGATCAGAGTCTCTGCCCAGATCAAGCCAATTTTTTTTAGCAGATTCATGGTCTGTCATTTTTTAACACCTATGTATGTTTTCTAATGCAATACATTTATTGAAACTGTTAAAAACACTAGTGGATTGAGAAGTTTCAACATATGTTCTTGTAGATGTAATTTTGTATTTTAGGGGACAACCGTTTGAATTTCAAAGAACATAGAAGTCCGAGTGAAAAAAGTGCATTTTTATATCTGCGATTTCGTTCTTGAGATGTTTCAACAAAATATTGAATCATTTCAGTTGTTGATTTAAAAATGAAAATTTGACTGAATTATCTCTTATACTGTTTTATGTTGTTTAATTCGTGTTTCTTTTTGAAAGAGATCAAGTTGCTCTTGTTCATTCTTAAATTATCATTCATTCATAAAATTATCGTAAAAAAACTACAAACGTTATGTAATAATAAGTTCGTTTTCCTTTTTTGTCATAATTCCGTAACATTTATCGATCATCTTATAGATGAAATGGACCCGTCCAAACGTGAAAGACGAAAAGTTAAGAGTAAGAGATATTCACAAACAATTTGGAAATTCAGTTTCATAGATTGAAAAAAAAGTTCGTCCATTGGATATCAAAAACGGGAATGCATTACAAAGGATCTGGTAAAGTCGACGTGTTTGCTATTTTATTTCACATGTTTTCGAGCTTGAAGATCATTATTCACCATGTTTCCTGAAAGTTGAAAAATATTAATGCAACGTGGAGTTGTTTTTTCGTGAAATGACGATTTAATTTCATGTTTGTCCGTGATAACCCCCTTTTTGAAATTATATGACGATGGCACATATTAGCTGAGCAATAATGTTTGGGACTTAGATTTAAGAAATTATGGAAAAGTAGCAGTATAAAAATATTGTTAATAAGCTGAAATATATATACATTTTTTACATGTTTATGTCTTGTAAGATATTTTTTTCTTTTTTTATCCGACCGACCGGACTCTTTCATGGGAAAAAATCCGTGAACCAACAAATTAAAAAAAAACTCTGGCCTTAGTGATGACATTGGTAAAGTGTAAGCCAGTTCGCAGGTTAATCGACAATTAAAGTGCATATCATGAAAATTTCAGAAGCTGGTCTCATCTTCAAAATATGTAATCTTATGTATGAATGAATTTTTTATGAAAAAAACTACAGTTCGGTAGAACATTCGCGTCACGAAAGTTGAAATATTCAACTGAATGGCTAAATTTAAACCAATTATGATATAATTAAAATTAAAGGAATAAAGATAATGAATCCTGGAAATTATTGCCCAGTTATAAACACTCTGCCAGGTTTATATGTTTCCGCAGATATATTTGCCTCCACCGTTAGCCAGGTAAACGTGTCGTCCCCTGGGAAATGTAAAACATGATAAATGACTTTCTGCTGGATAATTCTTTTATTGATATAAAATTAAAACATCCTTACTTCTAACTAGACAAAACTTCTGTCAAGTTTAATTCTTATACATGTGAATGAAAAATAAAAGTCCGATAACATTAACTTGGTAGCAATTGCTTTTACAGCATTTAAGGCTTTGATTTTGAATTGATATGAATTTAAGTTAAGTTTTTATATTTTTTATTTGACTAATAATTCTCTTCACCTTTGTATTTAATTTTATTTCTAACTGTTTTGATTCGAGCGCCACTGACCAGTCTTATGTAGACGAAACTTTTTTTAACAACTTTAAGCCTGGTATCTTTGATGAGATTATACAATCACTTGGTCGATGAATCTTAGTATCTTTGATGTCATATTCTGAAACTAATATCAACGTTTATATCAACTCATTGTTGAACTTTTACTGACTTACGAACCTTTAAAAATATAAGAAAAGAACAGAAAAGGTACTTCCATAGACGTTTATTATGTTTATCTCCTATGGTGGACGATTATAAATATGATTGAAATGATAAAATAGAAACCGTTCTTAACCTAATATAAACAAATAACAGTTGCATCTAAAACGGACCGTTCAGGTGTAACACCACCAATATTCGGGAACGGTCGGAAAGCATACCAGAAAGTAGTACATATTCAACACAAAATAGTTCAGATGGAATTAATAATTATTTATTGATAACTACACATTTTGTTTTAAGCTTTACATTGACACCGTTTGCGGTATAATAATATGGTCATTCTTTTGTCTGATTCAAATCGACTGTTAAACCCTTGTTAAATTTGGGTGTGCTTATGACTGTGCAATGCGTATAACATTTGCAGCCTCGTTCGGTCATAAAGGTCATTAAAGAAAGCTATTTTTGGAATTAATATTGATTATCACATAAGGTCTTTGCATCGGAAATGAACACATGTATTCTAACCCATATGTTGGCATGATACGGGTTATGTTCTTCTCTTATAGTTTATGATGGTATGATACTAAACTCCTAACGGGAGGGATTGTGCTTGATTTTATATGATGGAGACATAATCTTTCAATCAGTTTAATTGAGAGCTGGCATGCCAGAAACTGCTACAATGTAGTAGTCCTTTGTTAATTTATGTTTCATTGTAATTTTGCTTAGTTTCTTCTGTTACCTATTTTGACATCGGACTCGGACTTCTTTTGAACTGAGTTTTACTGTGCGTATTGCTGTGTGTTTGTTTATTCTACATCGGCTGGAGGTTTAGGGGAGGGTGGAGATCACACAAAACATGTTTAACCCCACCGCATGTTTGCGCCTGTCCCAAGTCAGAAGCCTCTGGCCCTTGTTAGTCTTGAGTTTTTTTGTTTAATGTTGGTTAATTTATATGTTTTGGAGTTTAGTGTGACGTCCATTTTTGCTGAACTAGTACACATTTTTGTTTAGGGGCCAGCTGAAGCCCGCCTCCGAGTGCGGGAATTTCTCGCTGTGTTGAAGACCCATTGGTGGTTTTGGACTGTTTTCTGCTCTTTGGTCGGGTTGTTGTCTTTTTTGCACATTCACCATTTCCGTTCTCAATTTTATAATGGGATCGAGTAATCTACTATTTTTGTAGAGAGAATGCCACGCTCACTGCACGTTTACAACAACCTTTTGTGGCAAGTCTAAATATCTGTCCCTATCCAATGTACCATCATTTTCCAGTGACGTTCCAGAATTTTCGAACCATCATCCCAGTCGCGCCCTAATTGCAGGACCTACCATGCATTTTTGTTAATTTTTTCCCGTTCTTAACATTCATCAAATATTTTCCACTAGATGAAAAAAAATTGCAATCAATTTATGGCTATTTGATTCATTCAATTTATTAAAATATTTCTTATTAATTTTATTATCTTTATTTATTCATTTTTTAATTATATTTAATTTTTTTTTTTCTATTTTTTTTATACAAAGTTACTTAGTATTGATCATTTTGTAAATTGTTACCAATACTTTTATAGTTTTTTTTCAATTTATTAAAATATTTCTTATTAATCTTATTATCTTTATTTATTCATTTTTTAATTATAATTAATTTTTTTTTTTTTTTTTTTTTTTTTTTTTATACAAAGTTACTTAGAATTGATCATTTTGTAAATTGTTACCAATACTTTTATAGTTTTTTTAATTTATTTAGTCTGATGAACAACAGTAGTTGTTAATATCAGAGAGTGCCAAACTTTACATATTGATACTAAACCACATATGTTTCATTACATAAGCTTGTATAATAGGTAAACTCGGCTATAAAAATACTATCAGAGAACATTGTTTGTCATTATATGATTCAAATATTTGGCCATTAATAAACACTCATTTTTTAAGGATTCATGTATTGTTTGGTCTTAGGTTAATGTCCAGTAGAAAATAGTTCATGAATGTTCAGGACGAGAGCAAATGACAATAAATACAACAGGTAGGCCCTGTTATAGAGGTCGTGTAAGATGAAGGTCGGAGAATTTATACTGCCACTAGAAAATGTTGGTATATTGGATAGGGACGGAAATTGTGCCTTGCAACAGTCAACCTACGGACGGACCCCTCCAAGAGTTGTTGCAAGGGTTTTTCACGTACAGACAGCGTGGCATTTTCTCTACACGAGTTATCCTTATATGATATATATGTTAGCGGCAAAATAAGTGAAATTAGGCATTAAGCTTAAATCCTAGGCAATAAGCTAACGTCTAGGCTGTAAGCCTATTACCAAAATAATGTTAGGCATTTACTCTCAAATCCTAGGATTTAATCTTAAATCATGAAAATTATGTCCAGGCATTAATGTTTATGCCTAAAATGAAAGCGAGAGGAACTAACAAGAAATTTATTCAAAGTTAAAATACATTTTGTACATAATAAAATAATAAAAACTGAAGTTTGAATGTCAATTACATGATATAAAATATTAATGTTAAAACTCATGGAATTAACATCTTAAAATATATGTAGACTTGTTGGATAGTTTTATCATTGGCAATCGTACTACATCTCCTAATTTTTATAGAAAATTGTACTGAAATTTATTTGTTACTAATCGTTGCGGAGCTATGGCACAGACTATTTCACAGTCTTAATTTTTTCTAGCATTTGTACCTGGTGATCGTCCAATACATTTGTGTAGAGCATGCTGTAAGCATGTCATGAGTATATCCGTTTGACCACTCAATACTACCCGTGATTGGAGATGTATTGGCTTCCCGTGAACAATAACTAGTTCTTTCACATTAGCATTAATTAAGATATACTGTTAGCTGTAAATTCGCGACCTTTGTCATTTTGCTGTTTATGTGGCACACCAAATATTGTAAAAACATAAACTAAATTAGAAGCCACCTTTGTCATTTGCAGCACTTTTTGACGTATGAGCTCTAGTAATATATTTTTTTGTAGGTGATCTTGTTACACCATAATGTTAATACAGTTTCACTCTTACTTTGATTGAAATCAATTAAATCAACCAGTCCTTTTCTGTAAAACTCTTTGGATAAACGGTTTTTACTACTACTCCCTTCCCTATGCACATTTCATCATGTTACAATTTTCACAAAATGGAAGAAATAGTACAATGGAATCATGGAAAACGTTTGCAATGCCATTATTCGGTTCTTAATCCTACGATCTATAACAATAATAGGCCGCTTTGTCATATTTCTTAATGTGCTTTTCCCAAAATACCATACAGTTCATTTACAAAAACGTAATTTAAAAATTTCCTTCATCATTCTTTTTTACTTTAGTGAACAAAATAATGTTCATAACTATCTACGTTTATTTGTTGTACTATTTGAACAGGTTATATGAAAATGGAGGGAGTATTTCCAGTGGAAACACAGTTTGGAACGTAGCTGCATATGAATTGAATAATGATGCCATAAAATATTTGACAAACAAAAGCAAAGGGAACAAGAATAAGCACAAAGGTGCGATTATAACCTGTAAAAAAGAAAATATCCTAAGGCAGACCAAGTAGTAAAATTGAATATGTAACAGATATCTATTTATTGTTATTCTTATTTGTATAGGGTACATCAGTATCGAAGATATGTATATATTAACACAAGGGTAACCTTGTGGTATAGCACTTGATATGACATTTTTCGGCTAATGGTTAGTCTGGTGTTGTTGACGAAGTTGGAGATTCACGATGTTTATTACTGCAGCATCTAATAGAATGGAGAGTTGTTTATTGAACTTAAAATGGAGAGTATCCGAGTCGCAACTTGATGCAGAAAGGGAATTAAGTATATTTTAAATGACGAACTTACTGCAAAAACGTTTTTCAACTGTATATTGTACTCGACACGACTGTAATTTTGCAAACAGTCTTCTTCATACGATGTTGTATGATCTTTTCTGATGAAGTTGTTAAACTCTATTAAATATTATAAGTCAAATAGTATTAAATTGACATGATTTGATTAAACAAATGTACATTCCAAAGACGCATATCGTTTCTCAATAGACGAATGTCATCTGAAAAAGAGACATTTACCTCAAAGACAACATACAAGTCCTAGGTGCCTGGCTGCCGAGACAGTAATTGGAAGACCATCTTCGCTAGGAAAGAGTTACGATCCAGTCCTTTCCTCTCCACCCTTGGCAGACATTTGTGATAACAATGTTGCGCCATCTATCGGTTGATAAAAGTCACGCCCATTCCGAATACATTACTAGTATTCTTGATAAATGGTAATGCTTGACCCACTTTAATGTGGAGGTGTAAAAATGGTAGTGTCTAGTGTTTACAAACTTCGTGAATCAGGAACCGAAAACATACGTTGACATTCCAACATTTGCGCAAGAAACACACCCAGAAACATCTAATAGTTAACACTTAAATTGTCACGAAATATCGTCGTATGTTTTGGGGTATTAAAAGACTTGTTGCACAATCAGCACGTGGCAATTGTTTATTTACATTTTCTACATTTACACGTCATCATGTTAAATGCGCTTTTTGATTGGATGCAGCCAGTTACGACTGCGACCAATGGAAATCATAAATTCGTTGATCAAAAATTCTCTTTAAATCCGCCAAGGGCGGACTGGATTGTAACCGTTCGCTTGTGAAGATGTTGGAAGACTGGAATGATGTTAAAAGAGGACTTTGATTTTTTAAGACAATTTATGTCGAATATTGTTATGGTACACAGGAAAAATTGAAACATATGTTTTTCATATGCTTTCAAAAGAAATGAAAAACATATGATTTTCAAATGTTTTCGATATGCTTGGGACAAACAAAAGAGAAACATATGTTTACGATTATCTTTTAATATGTTTTTATGAATAAATATGAAAGCAAACAAACATATCATTTTCTGACGTTTTTCGTGTTTTTGATACATGTAAACATATGAAAAAAATAAAGAATGTATCCATGGGACACAGACGATGCATACAACGTTATGAAGTAAAAGTAAAATCGAACTCCGAGGAATATTTAAAACGGAAAGTCCCTAACCAAATGGCAAAATCAAAAGTTCAAACACATCAAACGAATGGATAACAAATGTGATATTCCTGGCTTGGTACAGGCATCTTCTTATGTAGAAAATGGTGAATTAAACCTTGTTTTATAGCTAGCTAACCCTCTCATTGTATGACAGTCGCATAAAACATGTACCTTTCCACTATCTTTGGACAGTGGTGTTGCAGCACAAAATAAGAACAAACTGTAAAAATCTGTTACAAATGGCTTTACTCAATAGATCGGTACCAACTACGCAGTCAGTAATAAATTCGGTTTGTGACCTATTTATAAAGGACGCTTAACGTACTATGGTAACGGCATGTATGATGTCAACTTTACTCTGATTGGACAACATTACGGAATTGAACATAAACCAAAAAAGAAAGATATATGCTACAATACAAGGAAAACATTACGGACATAAAATCAGACTTGAAAATGAAATAATTCAGGTAATTAAAAATAAATTCAGGTAAAGAAGGTGTCATTATCACCACTGTCAAATTGTTTGCATTTTTAGGATTAACCTTTAATACACGAGTAGGTAAATATCACTGGCAGGTTCATCACATCTAACACGTTTATGATTAGACTATAATAGCTCGAGTGCTACAAATATATCTTATCTTTTTTAGTCTTAAACTTCCAAGCGTAATAATTATTTCAAATTGTACAAAAGAGGGACGAAAGATACCAGAGGGACAGTCAAACTCATAGATCGAGAACAAACTGACAACGCCATGGCCAAAAAATAAAAAGACAAACAGACAAATAATAGTACAGATGACACAACATAGAAAACTAAAGACTAAGCAACACGAACCCCACCAAAAACTGAGTGTGATCTCAGGTGCTCCGGAAGGGTAAGCAGATCCTGCTCCACATGTGTACAAAAAATTATACATGAAATAAATAAATTTAAAAATGAATATATCGCAAATTTAATTACTTGTCAAAAGCTGCACTATATAGATCATATTTCTTTGGCGTCCGTCCGTCCCCGATATACACACCAAAATAGGTTGTGTCTCTAATTGTTTAAATGATCTTACATTGTGCTTGACATATAATTTCTTCGTGGTTCTAATCTGTTTCATGTTTGTTATTCATTACAGATTGTAACCTTCTAATATCTTATGTTAATGTCTATTTCACAGCTATAGGTACATTGTACCTCTTTGTCTCTGAAGAATACCTATATTTACATTTAGTTAAATACTATGCAGTATATATTTTAATTCTTTAGGGAAAAGAGCATATACTCATCTTTCAGAATAGTCTCCCTTTTGCCGTCATATTGTGTGCATTTTATTTAAATATGATAAAAAAAAACTGATAAACATTCGTGGTTTGTTCTTGTTAAAAACTCTATGTTCACATCTGTATGCGTCAGATATCTTTTTTAAAAGATAGTACTAAGTCTTGTTTAACATACATCCTAAATGTTTTGCTATTTGTCTTGATGAGAATTTATTTTATCGTTAGAATGAATGGAAAACAAGAAAAATTTTCAAATGCTACTACTGTGATGAGGAGTATGATTAAGTGTATGCTATACTTGGCCACACAGCAATAAAACACCATGATAACTTCATTTCTTTCCATCAGTCAGTAGTGCTATAAAAAAGGAAAAAAATACGGATGCCTATCTAGATATTACAATTACGGCTTGATGGGGCCTAGGCCTTCTTAGTAAAATATTTGTGGTATATTGCATTTTACTGAATTTATAACTTCTGTCCCTTTGTTTTCTTAACCCTATTTTAAAACGCCAGGTTTCGCCACTGTAATATATATAAATCATAAACTATTATTTACTGTAAACAAAATTGTTGCATCAAATGATATCGAAAAAGGAGTCCCCTGTTATCGGTTCTAAAGACAGTTATGCAAAGAATCCAGTAATTTCTAATATATCTTAACTCTGCAGGGTTATGGTTAAATGTTTTCAGAACAGAAAATTATCATTAAATTGAAAAGGGTTAGATATGATAAATATATAAAAATATGTTGTATGATTGCCAATGAGGTAACTCTCCACAAGAGACCAAATGACACAGAAATTAAAAACTATAGGTCACCGTATGGCCTTCAACAATGAGCGAAGCCCATACTGCATAGTTTTCTATAAAAGGCTCCGAAATGATAAATGTAAAACAATCCAAACGAGAAAATTAACGGCCTAAGTTATGTACAAAATAATGAACGAAATACAAATATGTAAGACAGCAACCAACGACAACTACTGAATTACATGCTCCTGACTTGGGGCAGACACATACAGAATCGAATGTGGCGGGGTTAAACATGTTAGCGGGATCCCAACCCTCCCCTAACCTGGGACAGTGGTGTAACAGTACCATATAAGAACGAACTATAAAATCAGTTGAAAAAGGTTTCTCATCAGATGGATACAAATAGAAATACATCTTACAAAAACACAGAGTGGACGTGGCTGGGTACTTGTGCATCCCAACAACAAAAAGACACAAAGCATAGATCTGAGAATGCTCGCAGTTACTGACTGCTAGTTGGAAGCCAATAAAATCTAATAAAATAAATCATGCATCTGAGTCTAAATCATCAATCAGTACACATCCAACATTCAATGGATTTAGTGTAAAGACGTCATAAACAGTCAGAAAAAAAACATGGCCTTGTGCAATGCCAAGATATCGAGTAATATGTTTTGTTTCGTAGGAATATATGATATTGCCCTTCACTAAACTACAGTTACAAACTAGAAAAAGTTAGTTTTTACGCCCAAGAATGCCTTTTTTTTATTCCCATTTTCTTTGAAAAACCCGGACCATTTGTTTAAAAGCCTATACGCTTGAAATTTAGCTCTCAAAATAACACGGACGATGTAAAACACTACATTATTAGCTATATATGTATAGGGAACTTCAATGAAATTGTGCGTCGTTTGTGCTCAACACATGTCAGTATTCCTAATAAGAGGAACAGTCATGAATAAAACTATTATATACCCGAAATAGCAGTAAATTGATTTGATGGCAGGTAATATCACTCGAAAAAAACCTGACCTACACCAGAAAAAGTGGACCAATTCACTCGAAAAAAACACGATCTCCGCCGGACACTACACCTACCGTGATACCTATACTTATAGAATACGAAAGGAAAAATCTCCGTCCATCACATTATAACATAAGCTCAAATATATATCGCTAAGTTTCAGTCTCCATTGAGCACAAACAGGATTTCCACGTTAAAAAGAATGTGTAAATGTATTAGACTATTAAATGAAAAAAATATGTTCCCTTGGTTAATGCACATTTAAACAAGTATTTTTTTTATCTTTTCATTTTCTCAGTCTCTCTCTCTCTCTCTTTCTCTCTCTCTCTCTCTCTCTCTCTCTCTCTCTCTCTCTCTCTCTCTCACACACACCAGGTCACGAGTTCTCAAATATATCTAAAGAAGGATGGTGCCTCCTCCAAATATTTTCTCGACACAATTGATTATAGACACGCGTGCACTGTAAACAAGTAATAGCTTTTCCCAAAAGCTTGCCGGTTTTAGCTTATATATGTTGAAAATTGTTTTTTGTTTTGCTTTGTATTTTTCATCCATTCAGAATATTGCTCTGCATATAAATTGAAATGGGGTGAAAAAAGTGGAATAGAGGAAAGGCCAATATAGTATTGTATTAGAGTTACAATTTTAATTTTGTGCTATGTCATCTCTTTAATTCCTGGAAATGGCTTAATTTCTAAATCACTTGCGATTTTGCCTGTACTTATTTCAATAAACTTGTTTTATAAATTAAATTTTTCAACAGACATGTCATTATTTACTCTCTGTTTGAGAAAAAGTGTAATCAAGATCTTTCATTAATTGTCCCGATAAAACAACGCACAAACATGTTAGATCCCAATGAATCTGTATTATAAAAGGGGGGGGTATGGCATTTTTCTGAGTCAGAAATATGCTTGACCAAAATATTTTCATCAAATTGGGGATCAGAATATTTTTTTATTAGATTCTGGTAATTTGTTCCATTCTCTTGTTGTTCCCGGGAATAAGCAATGCTAATATACGTCTCTCTTTACTCTACCTTGTCTAAGTTTGAGGTTATCTCTGGTCCAACTGTAACCTGATGTGATGTACTTGGATGTATCAATGACAATCAACTGTTGTTGTGTCTGATAACACGGCACAATACTTTGTTTCCATAGTCTGTGCTGGAGTGTTTTCCACGGAAGTTGGTCCAGAATTTTGGAAAACATCCTGGAGAGTTGTCCTGATAGCAGTTATATATACAAAACTCGTCTCTGTACTTGCTCGATATCTCGTGCAAAAGTGCTTTGGTGCGGATCCCATACTGGAGAAGCATAATTAGTCTAGGGTATGTCTTACAAGAATGGAGTATATTGGTCTTCTTGTTAGTCGTTTTCTAAGCTTTGAATCAATCCGATGAGTCAACCCCCTTTCAACTGAATTTTACAGTTAGTTCTTTCATATTAGAAAAGTAAGGATATTGGGTATCCATTCAGGACACAAAATCAGTACAAAAACTACAGCAAAGGAACAGCGCTTTTAATGATGGATGTTGCGGTTTAACACCACTGTCCTAGGTTATGGGCGGGTTTGAACTTTTTTACATTTGTCATGTCGGATCCTTTTATAGATTACAATGCACTATGAGTATTTCTCATTGTTAAATGCTGTAGGGTAACGTATATGTGCTAACATCTGTGTCATTTTGTCTCTGATGGATAGTTGCGTACCTCGATCATTAGTAATCATACCATATCTTCTTGTTTTTAATGTTATAAATATCTGACTGGCTAATATTCTGGACCATTGCTTAACATATACCAAAAGTATAGTTTTGAACATTTGCCAGCACTATTCACATGCATTGATCAAAGTTCAAATATACTAGTTTAAACCATTGTCGTGACGTCATCCTATTCATTTACCGTGGATTCTTTTTCTAGAATCAACGCTTCCTAAATCTGTCGCTAAAATTGACTCACCAAATTATCTATAATAGTTTCAATATTTCATTAAGTTTGAATTGGTTAATTTACTGATTTCTGTTCACTAACGGTATTAATGAAAAAACTTACCTTTAACTTTTGTAATTTTTATATGCCTTCATTTGGAGTCGAACCCCTTCTTGAAATCTGTTATGTGTGACTGACATCAACACATCGACAAAACCTCTCGGCTACCAATGGGTTGCAATGTAGATGTCTATTTTATATATACAAATGAACATGTGATACACATCGGTACAAGGGACACACAGGGTTTGTACCTTTATATATACATAAAAGGCAATCGTATAGTATAAGTTGGTAGCCGCGCGGTTAGCATGGTTAAGATCAATGAGTTAAAGAGTCAAGTTAAAGAGACTTGTCGGTATAGGTTCGAATCCCTGTATCTCTTTGTTGTCCCTTTAGTTATTTCGTTTACTTTATTTTGTATGTTATTGTGGATATTTTTTGTAGTAATAACGTGTTTTCCCGTTTATTTTTGGATTATTATTGCCTATTACACATATTTGAAACGAAAATGATTACATTCAATTTGTCCATTTTTGATTTATAAATATAGTATGATTTCATCTGTTTTACTACGTAATTTTCCAAATATTTATTCGCAAATCCCAATGCGAGTAAAACAAATTTAATCATGATGTGCCTAGAATTAGGCTTCTTGCTAGTAATTTCGGTAAAATACTTATTATATATACATGTACTTAGAAATAAGTTTGAATATGTCTTATTTTGTAAAATACGGATAATATTCAGATACCTGATAATTTGAAGACCGACGTGTTATGTTATATTTATATTTCTCTAACCAATTAATTGTGAACATAAATTTATTAATGCATCGTTGAACATGATAACGTGGTTATTTAAACTCACTTACAATACCTGCTAATAGAAGTGAGACATTTAAAGACGTATCGTATCCGTATCTGATACGTTGACGTATCTGAACGTATTTATGGGTTATTGTTTAAAAGGTCATTTACGTGTTTAAATAGTACATGTATATGGTTTTTTTTTATGTTAGATATCTTTTGGTCATTAATACACTCTTTTTATGACATGATAGTTTTTAATTTATGGATAATCGTATACATCTAAACAAAAGATATTTAAACCGTCATCATTTTCAGGCGTGAATTTTAATAAACATGCAAATGTAGTTAATGTCAATGATCGAGTCAAAATCTTGGTAGAGATTTCGAGAATAGGGAAAAGCGGGGAAATATAAAGAAAGGGTGATGCAGATTTTTTCGGTCTCTTTCAGTTTAAATATTTGAAGAAAAAAAAATTGCCTGTCAATTTACAAATTTATTATTATTGCTATAAGTAATAAATCCGACACAATCCTCATTTACAAGCAATAAAGTATGTGTATAAATGTTGTTCACGTACGATTTATGACCCCTTCTGTAGTCCTGTGTAGTACGAAAAAATTTAATGTATGAGATGAAATAATAGCAAAACAGCGAAGATAACGAATAAAAGCGATCAGTCATTTCGTACATACACCAATAGGAAATTGATTCAAAGAAATATTATATATGTTTTATTGTATTTTATAGAAAATAGTGATTTTGTAGCAAATAAAGCAAAGATTTTTGCAGAAAACCTACAGACTTCAATACAGAGATTTTTGTTATAAAATTATAAACGTAGATTATTTACTTGTTTGTCCATGATGTGCTAGCGTTTGTTTTTAACAAAAAAATATAAACAACCTTTATATTCCAAAACTCATCGTGCTGAGTCACTAAAGTCGAGCGCACCCTAGAGGAGGTATACTTGAATTAGTCCATATCTATATTTGTTTTAACCAATATCTTTATTGATAAACTTGTTTAAAGAAAACCATTGCTAGCACGACATGTAATAATCCTCTATATAACACGCACCGAATTGTCAAATATAAGAGCCTGGGGGGCAAAAAATTTGGTTGATTATATAGGGAATCACTGAAGCATGACTGGAGCGGGCCCCCTCTTATGAATAGTTCTGGATCCGCCACTGACAACAAAAGGGTACACAATCCTTAACCTTTAACTTTATTTATTTTATAATTGAACTTCACGCCTGGGTAGTTCTAATGATTCAAATATCGAGTTCTAAAATTTATACAAGTATACAGATTGACACGAAAATCATGTGATTGTTAAATGTGTGTAAATGTTAGCTTCTGATGTCGTCCATGTAATGTTTTTATAATTGTATTATAGGTACTGTAAATATTTATCGTAGATACATCACTTTAAGGGCAATAAATGTGATTAAGACAGGATTTTGACATACAATAAGCAAGTATGTAAACAAAATACATGCAGATACGTCAACGTATCAGATACGGATACGATACGCCTTTAAATGTCCCACTTCTAATTAAGAAAAGGTTTTAGTTTTGAAAAGGACATCAACACAATAGTTTAAGTTATAGATACAATGAACAGCTTTTTGTCACCATAGGCTGTTCCCGCGTGTCGATAAACCTGAATATCATAAACGGCACTTTTTGAAAATTAAATATATTAACAGAGGTATTGATTTTATCAACTTATCGAGTATATTTAATGACTCTACCGTTCAAAACTTCATACCTCCTTATTTTGATAACACAGAATCACCTATTTTTTCGTACACATACAAAAAACATGGCAAAAGTTTAATTTTTAATTATACGTCAGTAACATCAGACGTCCATGTAGAAAATAATACTCCTCTAACTTGAAACTGTGAATCGTCGAAGTTTAGATATGATCCCTATGGCCATGTTATTACGGGGGACCTCAATATCGTCCAAGACAGAGAGGTTAAACACTTTTTGAAAAAAAGGACCAAAATATCGTCCTCATTCTAAAATATAGATTGGAAACAGTGTCGTCAGGTCACAAAAGACGCTCTTTCCTCGTATTGTAAAAATTGGTGTAAACGGGGAAAAATCTGATAAAAATCTCTTGATTCTTATCTAAATAAATGTATGAATGTTGTGGATATTCGAATATCACATTTCGAAAATAATTCAGAAATAAATAAAAGAGTACATAATACGCATATTTCTAGAATAAGAAATAAACTTCAAGAACTTTCAAAGCGGTTTGTATTTGTACCGGCCGACAAAGCAGCCAACAATGTGGTGGTGTTATGCCGTAAATACTACACGTACGTTATTAAGAATGAAATTTTAAATTCATCTACATTCAAGTCCGTGCGTTCCACAGAGAGTCATATACTATTAGTAAACAAACATATCATAACCACATCACAGCTTAAGGCCTCTTCTGAACATTTGAAGGTCCCTAGTATGTATTGGTTACCTAAACTACACAAAAAAAAACAGTAAAATATCGTTTCATCTCGGCCTGTAGTAAGTGTTCTACAACTGATCTTTCATTGCTTTTAACTAGTTCCTTAACTACTTTCAAAGAACTTATCATTAACTTTTGTAATAAAATATATGAGAATAGTGGAATTAACTATTTTTGGAGTGTAAAAAATTCTTTGGATGTTTTAGATAAATTACGTGCTTTTGATGGTCCTTTTGATTCTGTTGACCGTTTTGACTTTTCAACTCTTAACACTACACTTCCACACAATCTTATCACACAAATGTTTCCTATTTAATTAAATGGTCGTTTGGTAAATCTGGATGCAAATATATTTGCTGCAACTCATTTAAAACCTTCTTCTCTAATGAGAAAGGTAAATATTCTAGATATACTTACTGGAGGTGTGATGAGATGATTGAAGCTGTTAATTTTCTCCTTGATAATATTTATGTACGTTTCGGCAACAAAAGTTTATCGACAGGTTGTAGGCATTCCTAGGGGCACTAATTGCGCCCCTTTAATAGCAGACTTGTTTTTGTACTGTTATGAATCACAGTATATGACCATACTCAGTAAAGACCCGTCTAAATTGCATTTAATTGATAAATTCAACAACACTTACCATTATCTTGATGATATTTTTTCGTTATATAATCAAGAATTTTCTAAATATACTGCCGAAATTTACCCAAAGGAACTTACTTTATATAAATCAAATGTAAACGGTAATAACTGTCCTTTCCTAGATTTAGATATTTCAGTTTTACACAGGAAACTCCACACTCAAATTTATTACAAAAGGGATGATTTTTCGTTCCCTATTGTTAATTTTCCTTTTTTGAATGGTGATGTTCCTTTGGCACCATCTAACGGTGTTTCTATATCACAGCTCGTTCGCTATGCCCGTTTCTGTTGTGACGTTTTGGATTTTAATAAACGTAATCTATGTATTACCGATAAATTATTAAGACAGGGATTTCGTAACCACATATTACTTAAAACCTTTACTAAACCCTTCAAAATATATAAAGATTTGGTTGTTGAAGTTTAGTTGTACCTGTAGAAAACTTATTTTAAACGGGATAGCACATCCTCATTTTTATGGAGATGTTGTTTACCGTGCCCGGAAATTCAACACTGTAATTAGATCTTTGAATATTGTTATTGTTTTTATTGGTATTAATATTGTAATATTGATTTTGTTATCAGTAAATTAAAAGCAAACGAAATATTATTGTCATATACATATGCACATTCATGGATCTACAATCTGTCGATACCTGTATCTTGGCATTACACAAGGTCATGTTTTTCTCTGACTGTTTGTGACGTCTTTACACTAAATCCATTGGATGTTGGATATGTAATAATTGATAATTAAGTCTTAGATGCATGATTTTTTATTAGTTGTTATTGGCTTTGAACTAGCTGTCAGTAACTGCGAGTACTCTCAGATCTGTACTTAAGTGTCATTTTGTTGTTAGGATGTACAAGTACCCGGCAAGGTCCACTCTGTGTTTTTGTTAGATGTATTTCTATTTGTATAAGCCTTTTTCAACTGATTTTTATAGTTCGTTCTAATGTTGTACTGTTACACCACTGTCCCAAGTTAGAGGAGGGCTGGGATCCCGCTAACATGTTCATCGCCGCCACATTCTGTATGTATGTGCCTGTCCCAAGTCAGGAGCCTACAAGTCAGTGGTTGTCGTTTGTTGTGTGTTACATATTTGTTTTTCGTTCATTTTTTTGTACATAAATTATGCCGTTTGTTTTCTCGTTTGAATTGTTTTACATTTCTCATTTCGGGGCTTTTTATAGCTGACTATGCGGTATGGGCTTTGCTCATTGTTGAAGGCCGTACGGTGACCTATAGTTTTTAATTTCTGTGTCATTTGGTCTCTTGTGTAGAGTTCTCTCATTGGCAATCATACCACATCTTCTTTTTTTATATGTACATAAAAAAAAATGTGTAAAAATTTTAATTGATAATAATATATGATAAAATGTTGCTTTACTAAAGAATGTCTTTCTGAAATGCACATATTTACGTATTTGTAAACAAATATTATTTCTTTATTTCATTTATCCTTTTTGTATTCTATTTTTGGAGAATTTCTTCAGTTTTTTCTTCGGTTTAGACACCTTCATAAATCGATAAACACTCCAATCTAAATAAATTCTCATGGCATTTAATTAATGTTTCCTTCAACTCAAAACTATAGTTAAATTGCACTAAAATGTTACTAGTGTCGTTGGGTAGCATGTTCGTTGATGTTTATTCTATATCTTAGTTAGGTAAGTCTTCTGGAAGGAAATATCCGCCCATTATTATTATACATTAATTTTCTTAATTTGTAAGATGCAATAATTTCTTAATTTGTAAAATGCAATTTCTTAATTTGTAACATCATGTATTTTTTTCATCCGTTACATGATTTGCTACATTTCATGAGCTGCGATATGTAACTTCTAAGTGTGTAAATGCAATTTCTTAATTTGTTAACATATTTTCTTCGTTCGTTACATGAAATTCTACATTTCTTAATTTTTGAAATGTAATTTCTTTGTTTGAGTCACGTTTGGGAGAATGTGTCAGTATAATTGTTACCGCTGCCAGCCAAAGAGAAGTTCCGTTTCTCAAGAAAAACTACAAAAAAATGTACAAGTGATCACAAGTTACATATCAAGAAAAAATAGGTTTCACAATATTTCGCAAGAGGGCCCTAATGTTATTGTTGCTGGTAATTTCCTCCTTTGACTTCGTAGCACCCTGTTGTAAGACAGGTATACAATTTTCACTATCGGTATTTGGTGATTGGTGTATGGGAAAAAAAGGATTTCTTTAACCATTAACTACCAACCAAAAGTTCAGTCCGGTATAATATTTACAGTTTATACATGATAATTGTTTATTCAAATTTACTGCCCTTAACTTTTGCAATTCTCTATGTCCTGAGTAATTTCACTTTCGTTGTCTATTTTCCCCTATTGCCTAATATATCATGTACTGTGTTACAACTCTAGATTCTTCTGACGAGGAAAGGTAACACTAGGCCACCGAGAGTTGAATTATTAGTTCATCTTAGGTAACCGAGTGGTCTAGAGCAATGGACACATTGCAGGCGGTGTGGTCTCGATATCCTAATGGCATGAGTTCGAATCCCGGCGAGGGAAGAACAAAAATTTGCTTTCGCAGATTTAACATTGTTGTGCTGATATTTAGAGTAGTAATGTATATATATTCAACATTATAATAAAATAATATTGTATTGTTCTGTTGGATTAATTGAAGATATGGCATAAACAATGTAAACAATCTTTTCACCATGACTTGTAAAATTCAAAACAAAACATGTAAGTTTCATAATTTCTGTCCATATCTAAACAGTTTAGAAATAGATACATGCACTGTTTCGATTAAAAGGGGGCTCCCTTTCATCAAATGAACGTTCTGTTGTAACTAAAACATGGTTCTTTGTAGAAAATGACTATTATGTAGTTCTTCCTTCGCCTCAATCCATCCCCTGCTTATCCGACTCCAACCAATGAGTCCCCCTTGCAAATCGTTCCCCAAAACAAAAGTAGATCTGTCCTCAGATCATATATCAAATAATATTGTTGCAATTGAAATGGTATGTGGTAGTTGACTTATTCGATTTTAAGTTTTATATTACAAATTAAAAAAAAATTTGAAATAGATTTTTATATTTTTTAAAGTACACTTCTAAGTTCTTAAATTGTGATGTGGCTTTTAGTTTTCTTATAAATAAGTATAGATCGAAAAAGACTTTTCTAAACGTGATGGCCATGATGTGAAATAACTACAATGGAAATTGTTGTCCTTAATTCTTAGCAATGTTGTTTCTAAAAGCCTCAAGACATATGAAAAATGTTGAAAAACTTTTAAGTATGTATACCAAATATTCCGATTTCACGGTAGGTATTAACAATTTTCATATGTTGACCTCTCGTGGTAATCAAATACAACAGATTTATTCTATAATCTTTGTTGATTGTTGTCTCATTGACATATCATCCATATCTCTTCATTCTTATCGCTGTGCATTTTCATCCTATTTTTTTTAATGTCAATGTTAAATTTTTATGGTTTGACCAATAATTTGTATAGTGACCCTTTACTCAGATACCACTGTATATTTGTTATATGTATTTAAACAGTAAAGACGTTCAACAAATATTCAATCATGACGAGTAAAGCAGGCTGGACATTGCATCGTGCGCACTCATGTTGAAAGTTTGGTTGGATAGCTGTCTCGTTTACGTATGAGGCTTGTTTAGGGGGTATCAATATCCCATATCCCATTAAGTTTTTGTCCCAATATTCCATATCCCTATAATGTTTACCCCTAATATCTCAATAAATATTTTTTACAAATATCCCGTATCCCTAAAACTATTTTGAAATATCCCAAAAAATCATTAATTCATTCCCAAACCCATTTTTGTATACAACATTCGTAAATACATGTTGTATGCGTTGTAGGAAGGATGTGGGCTTTTTAAAAAAGTTAATCATTCAGAATTAACCAGAGAACTTTAATCTACATGTCTCTGGAATAACCAATATATAATTAAGCGTTTGTAACGTCAGTGGATAAATAAAAAGTTACTGTAGAGATAAGCATGTTATTTAACATTAATTATCACTAAATCAGTAAAACATGAAGTCAGTGTCAGATCGAGGTATTCGCTTTCTCTTTCCTCTCGTGGGCAAACGGGCAACATTGGTTGCAGATTCCTCCTCTGATTCCATCACCACCTCTTCTTGTAATGTGACATCATTCATATCTGATCCTATACACACTTTTGTCGTGCATGCATAATAGGAATCTTCAGAAATTACTTTTACGGCGTCTTCAGCTTGAAAATCATCTAATAGTAAAATGTCCTTTACTACAAATGTTTCTGATGTTTCTGTAGTACACTCAACGAAATCAAGAGGGTGGATTTTGTTCTGAGCAAACCACCTTCCTGAAACAAATTTGGCATCATCAGGCATATTATAGCAATCTGATGTGATGACAATATAAATAAGACTAGATGGTAGACCTTTGATATCACGTTTAAAAACACATACTGTTGATCCCTTGCTATAAATTACATTTCTGGTTTCCTTGATATCAACTGTAGTGCCTACAGTTTCTTGTACATCCACTTTTAATTTTGAAAAATCTAGCTCATGAACATCTGGAGGTAAATTATATTTTGCAATTTTATCAAGTGAGATGTAAATATTTCTGTACTTGACTTTTAAATTCCACATTTTTTTTTTTTCATGTTCAAAATTCAATATCTCTAAAAATGCATCAATATCCCATATCCCATTTATTCGAAGGACAAATATCCCATATCCCTAAAATTGAAATGGAAAATATCCCGTATCCCAATATTCCCAATACAAGCCTCACGTATAGCCCTCATCTATTTACTGGTATAAAAAAGTGTACTTTGACCTTTCTTTGTCTTTAACAAAAGGGCTTGAATTGCATGACTTTTAATGTTGGACTGTCAATTGAATCTCTTACAAATCTAAGAATTCCAATATCGTAACCCTCGTTACGTTTATCAATTTATTCAATTTACATCTCAAACAACCGCGGTTTACTGTTTTCTTTATCTCTTGAAGTGATTCTTCTTTTAGATGTTCACGTAAAGCTAAAAATGCAGCCACTGTTATATGACAAAACAGGCATTAAGAAAGATTCCGATTTACGACTGCTTGGACCCAGTCGGAATTTTGCTACCAATATTTCTCGTAAGTCGTAAATCGTAACTACATTGTATTTGTGAAACGGTTGCATATCGTAAGAATGGTCTTACGACCTATTTCACGATTTACGACCTTTTGTGAAACGGTGGACAGGGTATTGAAAACAGGACTTAAACTATGGGTTTACGTACCAATAGCAATGGCCTGCAATTTGTCAGGGTTTGCTTGCATCTTATTTATTTTAAACCAATGCATAAGCTCGACGCTTTTCTGACTAAGAGTTTTAAAAAGATAGTCATGATTTTAATCTGATATGGACAAGGTATTGTCATTGGCATAATTATAAAGTAATCATTTTTTATAACTTGACATTATGTCTTTCATCAAAAAAATAAATATGAGACGCCGCAGTATTGAACCTTGGGGTACCTCCTTTCTAATATTCTCCCAATTATTAAGGACACAGCCAATTTTTATACACTGTCTACTGTAGTGTTTGCTATGTATGCTTTAGTATATCAGTATAGAAAGAGAGATAACTCTGTTATCTGCTGGAACAATGTATGTGAACTGCTTGTCTCCCTTTGAACTGTGTCATATAGAATATGCAGAGTTTCCGGTTATGTACCTTCAATGGTGTGTGTTTGTATGCCAGTATCAGGGCTATCAGGTTTAATCCGAATGTTCCATGCCACAAACAGTACATTTAAATTGGCGACGAGGATAATCAAAGGTTGTATTACAAAATGGGAACAGTTTTACTACCAGATGTTAGCGGTATACAGAATTTTGACATTTCTGACTCGACAGGACTGTCTGCACGTTGAAAACGGTGGCTTCGGGCGTTTCAACTATTTGCCGCAGGAAAAGGAGTTACAGATGTAGATAAAAAATATGCATTATTATTGCACACAGCCGGAATGAATGTTCAGGACATTTTTTTCACATTGCCGGAAGGTGCAGGAGAAGGTGCATATGAAAAGGCGGTGGGTGCTCTAGATACTTATTTCACAACACTTTCAAATGCCCCTTATGAACGATCAATTTTTCGATCTATGATTCAGTCTTCTTCAGAGACAATTGAACAATATATAACGCGTCTTCGACAGAGAGCTGATACATGTGATTTCGGCAATCAAAATGCAATTGATGAAAGAATACGAGATCAAATTATTGATAAATGTTTAAGTCACCATCTCAGACGTAAATTGCTTGAGAAAGGTAGGACACTTACTTTAGCAAATGTTAGAAGTATTGCAAAAGCTATGGAAGACTCAGAACGACAAGCTAAATCAATTAAAGGGCAAGGTCAAGTCAACATGATACAGTCAAAAGGTAAACAGTATGGAAAGAACAGTTTTAATTCTGGTAACAAAAGTTTTGATTCGGGTAACAAGTCTACATGTACAGCAACGTGCTACAGTTGTGGACGTAATGTCACATTAGGACTGACCCAAGCTGTCCGGCTCGGGGAAAGAAATGCAGGAAATGTAAAATCGTTGGTCATTTCGATAAAGTTTGTAAAACTAAGGATAAGTCAAAGCACGGAAAGATTCGTCAAGTTGTTGAACAACCACAGAATAACACGGATGATGAGGAATATGTATTCAGCATGATCGGTGTAAATCAGATAAATTCTGTGTGTGAAAATATTGTTGTCAATATAGGGAATGTGGATTTGAAAATGATAATTGATTCTGGAGCATCATGTAACATCATGGGAATAAATTTATGGAATTATTTAAAAGATAATCGTGTGAAATGTGTTTCGTCCAAGTCTACAAAGAGTTTATTCGCATATGGCAGTGAGGAACCATTGAAAATCGCTGGAATATTTACAGCTACTGTACAATGTAACAATAGAACTTTAAATGATATTGAATTTGTTGTTATTGAAGGCAAAGGCCAGGCTTTGTTGAGTCGTAATACAGCAGAACAGTTAGGTGTGCTGCAGCTTGTTCACAGTGTTAGTAAACCTGGAACAATTAAGGACAAGTATCCAGAATGTTTTACAGGAGCTGGTAAACTGAAATCATTTCAGTTACAGATACCTATCGACCCAGATGTTGAACCCGTTATTCAGCCTATGAGGAGGGTACCGTTTAACCAGCGCGATAAACTTGCCAAGAAGTTACATGAACTTTTAGATTTAGATATAATTGAACATGTCAATGAACCTAGTCAATTGGTTTCTCCAGTAGTAGTCGTGCCAAAACGTTCAGGTGATGACATCAGACTATGTGTTGACATGCAACAGGCTAATACAGCTGTGAAACGATTACGACATCCGATTCCTACAATAGATGAACTATTGCAAGAAATGAACTCTAGTAAAGTGTTTAGTAAGCTTGATGTAACTTGGGCCTATCACCAAATTGAGTTAAAACCAGAGTCTAGGGAAATAACTACTTTTGTAACTCATAAAGGGTTGTTTAGGTATAAGCGCCTTATGTTTGGTATTAGTTGTGCCCCTGAATTTTTATCAAAATATCATGCAACAAGTCCTTCAGGGCTGTGAGGGTGTTCATAACATTATGGATGATATTATTGTATATGCTAGTAACCAGGTTGAACATGATGAATGTCTTGAAAATGTTGTTAGGGTACTGCAAGACAAAGGTATAACTTTAAACAATGATAAATGTGAATTTAATATGTCCAAAGTAGTGTTCATGGGTCATGTTTTGTCTGGTCGGGGTATTGGGCCAGCAAATGTCAAAGTCAAAGCTGTCGTTGAAGCACGTGAGCCAAGAACTTCAGCAGAAGTTCGTAGTTTCTTAGGTCTAGTTAATTATAGTGCTAGATTTATTTCTGACTTGGCTACTATTTCAGCTCCGCTGCGTGCACTTACTCGTAAAGATGCCACGTTCACATGGGGTAAAGATGAACAAAGGTCGTTCGATGAGCTAAAACGTCGTCTTGCCAATGCGGAAACTTTAGGTTATTATGACAAGTCGGCACTGACTAAGGTAATTGCAGATGCTAGTCCAGTTGGACTCGGAGCCGTGCTCATACAAGAATAAAACGGTGCGTTGCGCATTATTTCTTACGCGAGTAGGAGTTTAAGCGATACGGAACGCAGATATTCGCAGACCGAAAAGGAGGCTCTAGCCTTGATATGGGCGTGTGAAAGGTTTCATGTTTATATTTATGGGAGCCAGTTCGAGCTCTTAACGGACCATAAACCGCTTGAGTGTATTTACTCTACGAAGTCGAAAGTATGTGCTCGAATTGAGCGCTGGGTTCTCCGTATGCAACCATATATATATACTGTACGGTATATTCCAGGACCGAAAAATATAGCCGACTCGCTATCACGTTTGATCAAAGAAGGAAAAACAAGTGATAATCGGGAAAATGTAACTGAGGAATACGTTAAATTTGTAGCTCAAGAATCAACACCAGTTGCGATGACAACACGCGAAATCGAAAGAGCTTCCGAAAACGACCCTGAATTAAAGGCTGTCCGAGAATGTCTTGTTCACAGTCAGTGGCACCGTATCGAGTTCAAAGAATATCTACCGATTAGAAGTGAACTATGCTCTATAGGTCAATTAGTACTTCGGGGTACTCGTATCGTGATACCTATTAGTCAAGTTACGGGAACAGGTACTTCAGCTTGCTCATGAAGGTCACCCTGGCATTATTGTCATGAAAACGCGTTTACGAAGTAAGGTCTGGTGGCCAGGGATAGACAAAAGTATTGAGAAGTTTTGTCGAAGCTGTTACGGTTGTCAATTGGTAAGTCAGCCTAGTAAACCCGAACCGTTAAAGCGTACAGAGTTGCCCTCTGCTCCGTGGCAACACTTAGCTGCTGATCTGTTAGGACCGTTACCGAGCAATCATTATATGTTTGTATTAGTTGATTATTATAGCCGCTATTTTGAAGTCGCTGTTACTAAGAATATTTCGTCCGAAAATACTACGTCGTTGATTTCAAAATTTTGCTTGACTCATGGATTGCCGTTATCAATTCACACCGATAATGGACCCCCGTTTGTTAGTCAACATTTTAAGAACTTTATGTCCGAACATGGTATAGTCCATCATAGAACAACTCCGTTATGGCCACAGGCTAATGGCGAAGTAGAGCGCCAAAATCGTTCGATAATGAAGCGTGTCAAAATTGCGCAAGGCGAAGGTCGCGACTGGAAATTCGAACTGAGTAAATTTCTAATCATGTACCGTAGTACTGCTCATTCTACAACAGGAGTAAGTCCGTCCGAATTACTTTTTGGTCGAAAAATCAAAACAAAGTTACCTGAGTTGATGGATTATAATGTTAATGATTTTGAAGTACGTGACCGAGACGCCGAACAAAAGGAAAAGGGAAAAATATATGCCGATAAGCGTCGTGGTGCTTGCGAGAGTGATATTCGTGTCGACGATCAAGTTCTAGTCAGGCAAGACCGTGGAAATAAAATGTCTACACCTTTTGTTCCATCCCCTTTTAAAGTGGTTGAGAGAACTGGTAATAGTGTATTGGTTGAATCTGATCAAGGTGTTCAATACAGGAGAAATGTGACACATTTAAAGAAATTTATTGAGAGAGAAAATAATGATTTATCTTGCTCACAATCTGATGCAAACAAAAATGTAGTTAATACAGAGTCTGAAATTATTTCTAGTCACAAAGATGATTATGAGAATTTAACTGAATCTAGCAATTTTGATGAAAATAAGTGTTTAAGTTCTCGTCAAGATGAAACTTGTAGTATGAAAGATAGACCAGTCAGATTGAAAAGATTACCGTCAAAGTTTGACGATTTTGTCTTGAAATAATGTGTACCATTATGAACAATTATAAGTTACATGATTTTTGTTATAAAGGTATTAATAACAAATGTTTTTGTTGTTGACTATTTATTGACAATGTTGTTTATTTGAATTTTTATGTTTAAACAAAATTGACATAGGGTAGTTCAATTTTTATTTGAAGTTTTTATTTGTAAAAAAAAAATGTCAAGATGTTTTCAAATCTAAAAAGAAGGAAGAGATGTAATGTTTGCTATGTATGCTTTAGTATATCAGTATAGAAAGAGAGATAACTCTGTTATCTGCTGGAACAATGTATGTGAACTGCTTGTCTCCCTTTGTACTGTGTTATATAGAATATGCAGAGTTTCCGGTTATGTAATAAATGATGTACCTTCAATGGTGTTTGTTTGTATGCCAGTATCAGGGCTATCAGGTTTAATCCGAATGTTCCATGCCACAAACAGTACATCTACGGTTAAACACACAGACAGCTAAAAGAGAAACAGCGGAGCTACTCACACCGTGAGCAGATAATTTAGCTAATTAAATGTCATTAGGAAGACTATTTAATGCTTTTGACAGATCCATTAAAAATGACTGCCACATACTCATTTTGATCCAATGCCGTTTTGCAGTCCTCGATAATCTTTCAAAGCACTGTTTGACAGCCTTGTTCTTTTCGAAAAACACATAAACAATGGTTGTTTTTTTTTCTAAAGTGTGAAAGAGAGACGAAAGTTACCAAAGGGACATTCAAACTCACAAGTCGAAATTAAATGACAACGCCGTGTATGATGGAATTATTTTCCAGTTTGCACTTTCAGCATCTAGCGCTTTATTCATTTAATTCCAATTGATGAATTATATTTATTTATATCTATCATTCCTATTTCTCCTTCATTTTTTTCTAAATTTAACATATTTCTCTTTATTATTTCTGTCTTTCCATCCTAGATGAAATCACATTTCAATGATTTTGAAAATCGACCTGTGTCTGTTTGACTTTGAATATTCATGTCCCTATATTATTTGGTATCTGATTATTCTAAAATTATCAGGTTTGTCAGTTTGCCAGCCCCTGTATTGAACTCATGTTTTAAGTAGTTCTAAATATAATTTGACTATATGTTTAGCGACATTATGGATTTATTTAACAATGTTTAATACTATCAATATTCATTTTGAAAAATTAGGTTTGATCCATACTGATTTAAATAGTATGATGGAATTCATCATCTACTAATAGCTTTATCCATTTAATTATTATTGATTCTATGTATTTATTAATATCTATCATTTTTAGTCCTGCTTTATTTTTGTCCAAATTTAACGTATTTCTCTTTACTTTTTCTGTCTTTCCATCCCAGGTGAAATCTTATATCAATGTTTTAAATTCTGACAATGATTTAGTGTCAATATTTAAAACGGATGCAATATAAGTTATGTTTGGAATAATAAGGGATTTGACCACAGGCATTTCGCCTATCATTGTTAGATTTCATTTTTTCAATTTATTAAGAGTCTTTTTTGATTTTTGAAATTGTTCTTCAAATTTAAGTTTCATATACATTGTGGTTTGTCATGTCCAAAATAAACACCTAATCATTTCATAATATCTCTACTCCAATTTATGTTTTCAAAATTTTCTGGAATATTTTTTAAGTTGTCTAGCCATAAACCTTCAGTTTTGTTTCAATTTAATGCAAGCCCTGATAAAGATTTTAAATATTCAATTATATTGAGAGCATGAGTAATTTCGTCTTTAGCGTGTAAAAATAATGTTGTGTCATCTGCTAATTGACTTATTCTACGACTGTATGTTTTTCCCATCTAATTTTATTTTGATTCCTTCAGGTTATTATTTTCTCTTATTCTACATGAGTATACAGGCTCTTATATTTTTATACAACGTTTTCACGCAGTGTAACATAAAGTTTTTTTTCTGCCAAATTTTTGTAAAGATTGGTACATCAATTCCCATTCAAGTGAGTCGAATGCTTTTGAAAAATCAAGAAATAGTATAGCCCATTCTATTTTTAACTTTTCTTCGTAATCAATAATATTTGTCGTATGTTGAAACCACGATAACGATTTTTTATAAGAGAGAAGCGAAAGATACCAGAGTAAAATTCAAACTCATAAGTCGAAAATAAACTGATAACGCCATGGCAAAAAATGAAAAAGACCAAAAGACAAACAACAGTACACAAAACACAACATTGAAAAAACTAAAGACTAAGCAACACGAAACCTTCCAAAAACTGCGGGTGATCTCAGGGGTTCTGGAAGGGTAAGCATATCCTGCTCCACATGTGGCACTCGTCGTGTTGTTCATGTAAGTACAAACCCGGTGATAAGTCTAATTCGGTAGGTCACATTAGGGGAAAAGAGGACGTGATTGTGGTTACGACAATTAGAACATATCCGTCGTCATCTGTGAAACAGATATTCCATGACGGTCAACCAACTCGTGATGGCGTCCGTAAAATTTACGAAGGGATTATTTCAACTTCACCACATCGAACTCTTGGTTCAATAGCTTCCTTGTCAGCAGCAACCCTTTATCAAGAAATTCATGATAGGAAATACAAGCCCTGGAGTATCGTATCAACTGGGAGATATATACTCCATATACCGGCGCTGCTGGAATGTTGCTACATAGAAATGGAAAGTTTATAATTCTGGTCACTATGTACAATTTTTGGCAATAATGTTTTCCTTCATTAGGCTTATGTATATGCAATGCTTCTGGTATCATCATTCAGTAATGTATTTGGTCTATAATTACTCAAACTGTAGGGACCCCCTTTTAAAATAATAAAAAAATAAGGCATATGTTTTGAGATTCTGACAAAATAGTCTTAATGTGTTCTTTTTGTATAAGAAACTTTAATATAATGCATTGTCAATTGCAATTCGAAGCAAGTAATTTCAGTTCTCTTTAGAGTTGATTTCTGTACTGTTTTTTAACGCTTTCACCTATAATAGAAAAACAAAGGATATGGGGTATCTATCCATGACGTACATGCAAAGCAAAAAGCAAATGAACAGCGTATTTATTGCTGTTCGTCATCTCAAAGTCACAGTGAGGCCTTCAACACGGAGCCAAAAAAAAATACTCAGTGCAAGTTTAAGACGGCACCTATCACTGGCTTAATCGGAATTCTTAGCAAACATGATTTGGATAGACTTTGTCAGATGTTACACCACCAAATCGGGCCCGGTCAAAAAAGAACATTTTGGAAAGTAGTACATATTTAAAACAAAATAGTTCTTACGCATAGGTGTTAATATAAAACTATGTAAAATTTCTATATCTGATTTTAGTAATTAAGGTATCAGATGAAAGGTGAAGGACTTGTAGAACACATATTGACTAATAATTTTCATTCATACTTTTATGTATGAATGAATTCTAATATTGATAGCATATATTGCCTATTATGTCTGTTTGTTTTGCTCACACATTCTTGTTAATATTATGGAATTTTATGCGAATGTCATACAAGTGATTTGTTTAGCTAGATATAAAACCAAGTTTAATCCACCATTTTCTACATAAGAAAATGCCTGTACCAAGTCAGGAATATGACTGTTGTTTTCCATTCGTTTGGTGTGTTTGAGCTTTTGATTATGCCATTTGATAAGGGACTTTCCGTTTTGAATTTTCCTTGGAGTTCGGTATTTTTGTTATTTTACTTTTTTTTCGTGATTTTTCGAAAGAATATCTTTCTTGTCCTAATTGTTCAAATAAATGTGTGAAAACAATCAACATTACTTGTTTGTTGGCCGTCATACGCTTTAAACATGAACATGTAAGTTATTTATAGTTGGTGATCAATCTATGAGCATTGAAGACCATATTCGGAAAGCGCAGACTGTTAATCAAAGGATTAGATATTCGGAAATTAACAGTGAAACAAATTTGTATAGTCCAAAAATTCACTACATTTGTTAGTTATAATATTTATTATATTGTATTTTCAATTTACAAGACCATAATCGGCTGAATAATAAATAAAGTGAAAAAGGAAATTAGAAAATAAATGATAATAATTGATACTTATAAACTTGATTTGAATACAATATTGTTTTAACTAATCGAATTAACACAGAAGAAAGCTATGTTTATTATCTTACCTCCTATACATATTGGTTAAAAGCGACCGCGTGGAGACCTTGTATATTTAATATTGGGTTAGTGGGCGTGTTTTATTTTAATAGTGGTTTAGTAGCAGTGTTACGTAAAACAATATGACGTTGACGAAAAATCTGAACCCTTTCGCGCAAACAACAGATGAAGAAATTAATGATGTGATTAACGACTGAAAAAAAAAATATTGGTAGAAAACCAAAGTCCGTCTTATTAGCAAACATTTCAACATGCATATGCAATATATAAGTTATCATTATTAACGTAGTATTTTAATTAGCTGAGTTTAGGATGTCAAAAATATAACGTACATGTATAAGATTTTTAGGCATATAACGTCACAAGGTAAAAACGTCACGTCTTCAGCATGTTTGGCGCTTTTCAATTAAATAACGTCAAGCACTTTGCAGTGGTAAGAAGAAAAACATATTTTTTTTTCCGAAACGTAATGCAACCACAAGATTATTCTTCCAGTTATTCTATTCACTTACGAAAGCGTTAAATGGATTATTCGAGACCTATACAATTGATCTTCTTTATGTCATGATTTTGAGAAGGATGCATGTAGCTGTCTTTTTCGTATCAAATTACAGTAAATGTATTTAAGGAATGACTGTAATATTTTTTCTGTCTATGAAGAAATAACATAAAAAATGTGGTGCACACTGAATAATCCGCGTAGCGGGTTATTTTAAAGTGTGCACCACATTTTTTATGTTATTTCGAATAGACAGAAAAAATTTTACAGTCATTTCTTATAATTTAATTCTAAATTCCATTTTAAACCTGAGTAAACCATGAAAAAACGTTGATGACGTCACGGTCACATGGCAAAATTAAGTCTATGAGCTGATAAACAAAACAACGTCAGCCAAACAGAAGACGCGTTACATCCAAAATTAAATTATATACGTGTATCTTTATTTGGTCAACAACAAAAAATCATACATTTTTCCAATTTTTCAATTTAGTTCAATGACAGTTCACTTCACAAATCGTAACCCATCGTTACGTATACATCTAGTAATACTGCAAACTAAACACTGTTAAAAGAATTCCACAAGTTTATTTTACTCTTCGTGTTCACGCTGCTTGTGTTTGTGATAATCTTTGAAACACTTTCCAAGACAGAGACCTTCTCTGCACTGTTTGCACCAAGTTCGAACCTTCCCTTTGTGACAGACAACACATTTCCTCCTCTTTCCTCGAGGGATTTCATACATGAAATGCTCTGATGTTGCTCTATGACCCATTTCTTCTCCATTCCTACCAAAAACTCGACTTTGAACTTTATATTCCCCAACTAAGCCGGTCACAATTTCCTGTTGGAACTGGAGATGGGTTGACTTTTTCCCCCAAGAGGAATGATCTCTTGTGGCAAATATATGCATTCACTGTAAGCAGGAATAGAATAAAATAGTTAAATAATAGTTTTTGAATCAAAAATTATTTGGAAATATTAATTGCATAATTTAGAGTTAATTGTGAAATCACGTCCAAATTCATTTCAGCGATTACGTTATTGTGTGACTGCCGTGCAGTGATATTTAGTCTTTATACGCAAAAAACAATTTTGTACTTCGTACATTATATGTATTTTAGTTGTCAAATTTTTATGCCTAAAAATCTTATACATCAGTGTACGTTATATTTTTGACATCATAAACTCAGCTAATTAAGATACTACTTTAATGATAATGATAACGGATATTTAACCCCGCCACATATTTGCGCCTGTCCCAAGTCAGGAGCCTCTGGCCTTTGTTAGTCTTGTATCATTTTTAATTTTAGTTTCCTGTGTATAATTTGGAGTTTAGTATGACGTCCATTATCACTGAACTAGTATACATATTTGTTTAGGGGCCAGCTGAAGGACGCCTCCGGTTGCGGGAGTTTCTCGCTGCATTGAAGACCCATCGGTGGCCTTCGGCTGTTGTCTGCTCTATGGTCGGGTTGTTGTCTCTTTGACACATTCCCCATTTCCATTCTCAATTTTATAATAGAAATGTTTGCTAATAAGACGGACGTTGGTTTTCTACCGCAAGGATCATTCGGAATTTCGGACAGAAACAGTAGGTAGTCGTACATTCATTGAAGATTGATTATCTGAATCACTTTGTATACGTATATATATGAACGATAAATAATTCCCATTCCTTTTTTTTCTTGTTAAATGGTACCTTTGATTATCAAAAAATAGTATTCTAATAAACTAAAATACTAACCACATGCAGTCAATAAAAGATTAACAAGAATCTTTTTCCATAGTTTCACTGAACGTATGTCTGGATCATAAACTGATATTAGTTGATCTCCTAAATCTACTCCCCCATGTTTTCATTGTAAGCAACCTTTTCCTTTCCCTTAGAATTTGAAGCAGTTTCTGTTGTTGTTGTTGTTCGTTATCGTTATTGTTGTTGTTGTTGTTGTTCGTTGTTGTTGTTGTTGTTGTTGTTGTTGTTGTTGTTGTTGTTGTTGTTGTTGTTGTTGTTGTTGTTGTTGTTGTTGTTGTTGTTGTTGTTGTTGTTGTTGTTTTTATTACCATTATTATTATTATTATTATTATTATCATTATCATTACTATTATCTGAAAACTCTACATCAAATTACAAAAACAAAAAAAAATCTTAAATCATATATTTAAAGGTTCTTAGGCAGCTTATCTGAACATATGAATATAACAAACCGGCAATGATCAGACGATGTAAGAAATCGCACCTGTCGACGATCAGACCAATGAATTGCTAGTACATTTCCCTGTTTCTTAGCCTTCACCGTTTCTTTAGGGGTTTTTAAGGTTTTGAAACACAACGGCATTCCCTTTCTGCCGGCAATGACTGTTCCGGTTGAGTAAGTGCCATTGTCAAGTAGGTCGTGAGTGAGTTTTGGACTGGTAAAGAGACTGTCTGTTGTTACATGGTGAAATTTATTATAGTGTGGCTCTATAAACTCCGTTACAACTGAATAGCCAACTCGATGAGGATATGGCTGCAGACGGTTACGTCTTTCATAGTACACCCGTACGTGCTCGGTATATCCAGTATCAGACTGACTAAGAACCCATACCTTGGCTCCCCACTGATGAGATTTTTTCTTTGAAATGTATTGTACGATGTTATGTCTACCTTTAAATCCTACTATTCGTTCATCTACACAAATATCTCTTCCTAACCTGACGGAGAAAATATTTCTAATGAAAATTACTAATTTTTTTAATTGAGTTTTTTTTTGATATTTACAATTACATAGTTCAATAAATTTACATGTCATGGTCGAATTAATTGAAAACTTTATAAAACAACAAAGAAAAGAGAATAATATTTTAACATATTTGACGTGCTTGGAAAAGCGATACCTATAGTTATATTAATATTTAAGAAAGAATGACCTATACGTATATACAATATTTAAAACATGACCCATGCTTATATAAGCACTTAGTCTATACATCACTCATAATTCATAAATATACAGCTATCCTTAGGTTATTTAATATATGAATTTACATCCAGATTTCATTTGGGAACGTATTTGAAAGGTGAACTTTCAAATGAACTGATTTAATCTAATATAATAATTGACCATTATAAATGTAAAAGAGGGACGAAAGATACCAGAGGGACAGTCAAACTCATAGATCGAAAACAAACTGACAACGCCATGGCCAAAAATAAAAAGACAAACAGACAAATAATAGTACAGATGACACAACATAGAAAACTAAAGACTAAGCAACACGAACCCCACCAAAAACTGGGGGTGATCTCAGGTGCTCCGGAAGGGTAAGCAGAACCTGCTCCACATGTGGCACCCGTCGTGTTGCTTATGTTATTACAAATCAGGTAAAAAGTCTAATTCGGTAAGTAACATTCGTGAAAAGGGAAGGGTATTGTAGTTACGACATAAGGAACATATCCGATATCATCTGTGAAACGGTTATTCCATAACGGTCAACCAACACGTGATGGCGTCCGTAAAATTTACGAAGGGATGATTTCAACTTCACCATTTGGAACTCTTGGCGTAATAGCTTCCTTGTGAGCAGCAATCCTCTATCAAGGAAATCATGATAGGAAACACAAGCCTGGGAATATCGTATCAATTTGGAGATATATACTCCGTATGCAGGCGCTGCTGGAATGTTGCTACATAGAAATGGAAAGTTCACAATTGGGAAGCTGAAATCATCTCTTTTGTCGTAAAGTTTTGTTTTCAACCGACCCTCATTGTCAATTTCTAGATGTAAGTCAAGATATGAGGCAGACTTAACTGTATCTGTAGTATCCTTTATCTCTAGTTCGATGGGATAGATTCGTTCAACATAGTCACCAAATTTTGTATTATTTAGTGAGAGAACATCATCTATATAGCAGAACGTAGAGTTAAAGGATATTGCTAACTTCTTATCTTTTTTCTAAGAAGTTCCTGTATGAAGTCAGCCTCATAATAATAAAGAAACAAGTCGGCAAGAAGAGGGGCACAATTGGTTCCCATTGGAATTCCGACAGTCTGTAAGATTCTCAATGGCATATTTATATATGATATGTAGATCATACTTCAAATCAATATATAGTTAACAAACTTAAATGCATTTTTATATAGGATGTCATTAAAAAAAGAGGGTCATTTTAATATAAAATCTCGCAAAATTATGACCCATATTTTTGGCACATCCCCGTGTACCCATTAATAGGAAGTAAACCCCCCTCCCCCGTGGGATGAAAATGAGATCATTTTAAAGAAACATAAATGTTGTACCTGTAACTCTTCCTAAATGCTGTGTTGCAAACATCAATAACTGGTCTAATTTTGTGCATTGGATCATATTGTGGATGATTCCTGGGTAGTGCTGTCTGGTTATTACTTGCATGTAGATTAGATAGAATTGCCAAAAATCTGTCCCTTGCCATAACAGAACGGAAGGAAGGAGTTCTTCTCAAACCACAACTTAGCCTGAGTTTCCCAATACGAAGCTATTGTTGGCTTCTGGATTATGCCCATTAACAGCAAGAGCCCGATGAAAGCTTTCATCTCTTCATTGCATACTGGGCGCCACATTTGAAGCCTTGAACGTGGTTTCAAATTTCACATTGATATCCGATATTCAGCATATCGGTTTGTTTATTGTACAAGAACATCCACCACATTGTTCTCTACATTTTCTGGGTCAGTCACCATGGATAAGAATATTTCATGCGGTTTGTCATCTGGCCGAATATCAACTGGTCCTAAACGATTTCCCCGAAATTGCTGCATGTCTGGCATATAAAACTCTTCAGTGTTTAATACCGGAAACCATGGACCATGATTAAACGTTTCATTCTCTAAATTGCTATCTGAATCTGTACCAATTTCGGACATTTCTGATTCATATTCCATGGATTCTTCGGATTCCAAATCGCTCATTGCTAAATTTTTTAGCTCTATTTTGCCGTCAACTCGATTGCGACGTCTTATGACGTCATATGATTCATGACGTAATAATGACGTTTTAAGTAAAAGAAGAGTAAAAAAAAACAATTCTAACATGACGTTCTTCATACGCTTTGAGTACACACCCGTGGTAAAATATAAATATATTGTTTGGGCTGTTCCGATCGTACTCCCACGTCATATGCTTTTTTATGAATGAGCTACCCGACGTCATAAAACGATGACGTAAGAATATGAGGATTTTACGGGAAAATACACGCTTGTGAAACCGAAAATCATCACAACAAGGAAACGTAAACAAACGATGCTAAAATGTGTTATAATCCAATTTTGTTTATAAATATTAGACATATAAATAAAATTCTTATTTAAATTCATCCAAACCCTATTTAAATACAATATTGTAAATAGTTTAAGCATGTCACTAATTCAGTTTGCTCCGTTCTTTTACGTCAATTGAATAGTGCGTTTGTTTATGGGAACGGCAAATATTTGCCTTCACCTAGAGCGCTTCGATCCACAAGAATTGCCGTATTTGTCCTATTAGAATCGAAATAATTCATAGGGCTTGAATATATCGTGATTTTACCACGGGTTGTCCCTTTATGCCGATATTTTACCCCTCGCTATCGCTCAGGGTAAAATATTTAGCATACCCGTGGTAAAATCACGATATATTCAAGCCCCCATGAATTATTTCTTAAATATTCTTTCCAATCTTTATAATTTATGGAATAAAGGATGGAGGGAGTATAGCACATGCCATGAAATCTTGAAAAACAACCGAATTTCGCATACACAAGGACATATATGTCCTTCCCGCAGTAAGCCAGGGGAGGACACATATGTCCTTCCCGCAGTAAGAGGGAATATTACGAACGTTATTTTTCAAACAATAGACGTGCTCACTGTATATCTTATGTCCTTAGTTATTCATTTTAAAATATAAGATTTTACAACAATTCACTAAACTTGTTATTTGGTACTGAAATTGTGCCGTTTCTGGACAGTGTTTTGTCTATATGTCACATGTTAAAATAGTCGCTAAGATAAATTCGTTACACAGTGTGCTAGTGACCTAAAACGATATATATGGGATCAATAAATTCCAAATGGGGTTCGAGCTTCGCTTCGCTCTCCCCCATATGAAATTTGTTTACCCCATATATATCGTAATAGGTCACTAGCACGCTGTATAACTAATATTATCGGTACTGACATTAATTTGGTTGTTCATAAAAATTTAAACATAACTAAATATGTATTGCTATACATTTATGAAACTTATGCTCCTACATTCTGTCAATATTATCTTCACATATTTGTTTGATTAAACTAAGAAACTAACCGTGAAACAGGTACACAAATTAATATTTGAATTTGTCTTTTCGCAGTCACGATTAATTTTTGTCATTATTGATGAAATTTCTGATTTCTCGTCCAAGTACTTAATCTATTCTTAACTTAATGCCAATTCAATTAATTTTTTCGGGCAAATGTAAAGTATCTGGGAAGAACACATCAGAAATTTTCACCATTCTCGCTCTTCAATCGTCTGCGTTCTGATGATTGGTTGACGGAAATCAAATAGCGGTAATAATTCACTTTGTTAAAACAAACACGAAGTATGTATGTGCTAAAATGCTCCAGCTACTTTGAAACCATGTGAACATTATTGAGCTCATTTAATTATGTTAACTTTTCTTACTCAATACAATGAAACACAAACACAATGCTTGGGCACTGAATGGCGCAGTGACCAGCTCTAACTTTTATTTTCAAATACAAAGTATCTCCTCTACCTCAAAGTCCAAACTAAAATAGAAATAGAAATAAGAAGATATGGTATGAGTGCCAAAGAGACAACTCTCCATCCAAGTCACAATGTTTAAAAGTAAGTATGTGATAATTTTTCTTCTATTGGTACCAAGGTGTTTGAAATCCAACAAAAAATAACATAAAATTTAATTATAAAACGTAGTTTTTTATGTAATAAATAGCCAAAAGTTGTACGTGACGAATACTACTTGCCACTGTATAAAAGGGGTTTATACCTAATTTCTTCTAACTGGGTAATGAAGGGTCAGTTATAATCTCTTATTTTTTCCATGTTTAAAAACTTGTGTTCTTCTAAGTGACATTTTGATATAACAATGACCGATAAAAAAAGGAGGCGAGTATTGACAAGGAATATTTTATCCCGCAGCATTTTACTGTGATATCTTAAGATGTGACAGGTGAGCAGTAATCTTTTTTATACATGCAAGAATTATTTCTTGCATTTAATGTTTAGGGATAATATCAGTAGACTTGCCTAAATTTATTTTGACTTGTCTTGACTCGGGACTACTTACAAAATGAAGTTTTATATAGATGTTTGTCTATTGTTTGTCGACCTCTATATGTCATTTTCTATTTATTGTGTCTATTGATGTAGGCCTATACTCGGCACTTTTTTTTAACTTGGAGATGAGGTCCTGAAAGTCACGAGTTTCGTTTTGTGTATGAATCTGTAGAAAAAATATTATATATATATGTGTTATATCTTTAGAATATAAACTGTTGTGATATGGACCAAGGAGACTCATGAATGTAAAGTTAACTGATAAATTTTTGAAAATACTGTTGAATTTGTGCAATTTACGTGTTAATTACTTTACCCATTTAAATTTTAGACTGATATAATTCTCCAAAACGCAAGACCAATTATTAAAAGTTCTTTTTTTTAATTTTTAATTGCAAGGGAATATTGTAAAGTATTATGCAATACGTATTTGCCACCTACAATTTTGGCTATATATTTTCAAACATAACAGTTTTTAAAAAGATATTTTAGGGTTTTATCTTCGATTGTTTTTGTTTTCTACTGATGTGAACATTGATATTAATATTTTGCAAACTAATTTGGGTAAAATATATGGCAAACTTCGGGATAAAAAATTATTGTTTATATCACCAGTAAAAGATAATTGTCCAAGGATAAATATTACTTATAAACATATTAGATTTGTGATAATTTTTTTCTATTGGTTGATTGAAATCCAATTAGAAAAAACTTTATAAAATTTATATATAAAAAATGGTATATATAGCCAAAAATTGTTCGTGAAAAATACTTCTCGGCCACTGTATAAAAAGGAGTTGTACATAATTTCTTCTAAAAGGGTAATGAAGGGTCAGTTATAATCGTTTTTCCCCATGTTCAAGAACTTTTATTTTTCTATTAGTAACATTTTGATTTAACAATTACCGATAAAAAAGGAGGCGAGTAATGTCGTGATATCTTAACCTCGCAACATTGTCCTGTGCTGTCTCTATACATAAAGCATGTGAGCAGTAGTCTTTCTATATTACATGTAAGAACATTTTTTTCTTACATTTAATGTTTAGGGATAAATTCAGAAGACGGGCTTAAATTTATCTTAACTTGTCTCTTGATTTTTTTTAATTTATTGTGTCTTTTGATGTAGGCCTATACAACTTCTTTTTATCTTGGAGATGGGGTATTGAAGGTGACAAGATTCCTTTTGTGTAAATTTCTGTAGAACAACCTCAATTTCAAAAACATACAGCAAATAAAAAACAGTATGAAAGAAAGTATTGCCCGTAACTATTATCGTAGTACTAGTATTTAGTACCCATACTCCTTGTATTCTTCACCTGCAAAACAACTTACATTATTTCTAAATGGTACATTTTACATCATTAACCGAATCAAAAGGTTAAAAATAGTGCAGATTTTAGAGGTCGTAATAACCGCTGCTGGTTTTGTGTAAAAAAAATTGTGCCAGTAGAGGGTGCCTCCTCTTATATATCTTTTCGTGTTCTCTTCTAACGAATGCATAGACATTGGGTGTTCATTTTGTATTTTTTAATGTGAATCATCGCACAGAGAAGTACGATTATCGACAAGATCCTTTCAAGTTAAATTACAAAAATGAATTTCGAACACTCGGAGAACATATTGTTTCATCAGTTTATTCTCTATAATTTATTTATGAATATTTCATGACCAGGTCTATGGTATCTGTTTAGTGAAATTCAAATCCCTAGCTTCTGTTAAATCCGGAAAATGTCAGACTTCAAATAAAAAATACTGGTCCCTCAGGCTTTAAAATTTCAAGCTGGATACAGATGGTGCATGCATGGCTAAAAATACCAAAATAATGTCAAAAACATTCAATAACTTTCATTTTTTTTTTCAATAAATGATTAAAAACTTATGTGTTATACTTGTACACGAGTATGAATAAGCCATATAGTATTACAGATAATAATAACTGCGCTTCCATTGTTCAGAAAGGAAGTATAAAAGTGAATTTACAAGAGATAGCTAAAAATATTTTTAAGTTGTGTTCAGAATTGAATATTTCTTTAGATGTAGTTTGAATCCCGAGATCTAAGAATACGAGAGACAAAAACACTTTTATTTCTGGTTCAAATTTTATAAAGACAGATATCAAGGTGAAGGCCGTACGGTGACCTATAGTTACTAACGTCTAGGCCATTTGGTCTTTGGTGGATAGCTGTCTCGTTGATAAACAAAAATAGTAACGAAATTAAAGAGCATTAAAAAGAAAAAAAATAACAAAAAGCAAATCAAATTCAAAACATAAACATGCACTATTATGCATAAATATGCAGTCTGTACTGATAAGTTATTAGAATTTTTTATTTACTCAAGTCATAGAGATGCAAACTACTAAAAAAAAAATATATCATATTTTGCAAATTCATTTATATTTATATTTGAACTTAATTGTATCTTTGATTCAATATGATTTTTCTTTCTCATAATTCAGCTTTTTCTGAAAAAAAACTTCTGAATTCTACGGTTAGATTTTATTCTAATGTGCTGATTTTTTGTCTAAAGAAGAACAAAAAATACATAATGACTTAAATATCTATATTTTCGCCTACACATATATTTTTTTAGAAGTTCTGACATTGAAATTTTGTCGATAATACATTTTTTTTTTGTGTGATCGTGCATTTAAAAATTCGAAATGGAAATCTTTGCATATTTTAGCTACAAAACCTCTTTAAAACCAGTTTGGCATATTAAAAGATATGTATATGTTAAGTCACATTATCTGTGGAGTTTAAGATTTGGAACTCAAGATATATTCCAAAATATTAAAGATGTGGTACGATACTCAATGAGACAACCTTCCACTAGAAAACAAATGACATAGAAGATCATAGAGGGTATTCAAAAAGCATGTTTTTATCAACCTTATTCATGTCAAGAATGAGTATTAAATATCACGAAACGCCAAAACCTTAGTACAAAACTTAATTTTTTAAACATTGCACGCAGAAATATTTAAAACTAAATATCGAACCTGTTGTTAATAAAATCAAAATCTTATAGTTTGCCAGCTTGACAGTCGGAAAGCTGACCCCGGTTTGATCCCATTTCTAAAGACAACAATGAAAGTCATGTGACTACCATATTTGGTCATTTTTTGGTCATTTTTTGTTCAACTGAAACGAGTTGGTTTCATTCAAAAAGTCATATCAAATGAAACCAGCGTGCTGTGCGTTATAAATGACAACTGCGTATACTTTTTAGAAGTTCTAACACAAAAAATTGTTTTGATAAAACGTTATGAATTAGAATACGAAGCCTTCAAACCCGAGCTCGTCACCCGTCGAGTCAATCTTTTTCAACAAAGAAGTTGAAATATATTTCTTAACTTCTGGGCAACTTATGCTGAATTTAAATTATGTGATTAGACTTTTTATGGACTGGCCTGTGTCAAATATTTGCCAGCCACTTAATACGCTGTAATACGCAAATGTGCCACTTCGATCTGTCAAAATGTCTGACGAAGCGGTTGCGATAGTAATTTACGAGTTACGTCCCTTTGTTGACGAACAATGGTTTCCATTCACGGAATTTTTTACGTCAGGTGACGCCACTGTTCTACCGGTGGTTACGTAAGCGTATTAATTTTTACGTCTATGTCAACATGCGGCGACAACTTGCATTTTCAATGATTATTTCTTCGTTGCTGTCTTCACGGGCATTTATGAAATACTTGTTGGTGGACATTTGAACATCATGAGACAACCCAGTGTCCAAATATTTGTAAACAAACAAACGGGACGATCGACAAGGACGTTCTGAAGCAGGTGCGCGATGTAATATTTCATTAGAAATTGTTATTACCGGTAAAATAATTTTAGTATAAATTAAAATACATTTGTATTTCTTTGAACAGATGTTGACAAGTCAGACATTGTCGATAGTAAGCCATAGACTCTGTCGTTTAACCTATGCAAACAAGGTACCCAAACTGTTCCAAAAGAATTCATCTCTATTGGGATTCAGATTGAATGTCCACCACTACTCTAAACTCCAGTAGCTTACTAAGGATTAGGTCGATTGGAAAAAAATCAAAACGCTATAGGGATGGCCATTATAATTCTTCAAGTTTTTAATCCTGATCCATATTTTGATTGGAAAACTTCTTCTACTACAAAACTTTCTTCATATTTTCAAAGTCTTGTTCAGCAATCTTGTTTTCTTGCTTGGGGAAAAAATCTTCTCTTCACACAATCCCACACATCCCAATAAAAATGTTAGTTTGTTGTTAGTATTAGACACTGTGGTATTAAAATAATGTTTCACATTTCATACTTAAACATAAATTTGTATAAATGTTTTTATTTTCTTTTTTATATACACGTATCTTCATTTAAAACAGATTGAAATTGGTTTTAATAAAAGAAGTGATATCACATTAAATCTAGAAAACTGGTTGTAACTTTATATACATGAGGGCAAGGATTTGTATAATGATACTATACTATACCCGGATGGGTTTTACAGAATAGAGAATAATGTGCAAGTAGTGCAAACAAAGAATAGAGAAAAATTGGCCAACAAAGTACAGAATAGAGAATAATTGGTTGCTGAAATAAAAAGTATAGAGAATAATGGACAAAATAAATAAAGAACACGAAAAAAATGGTCTAAAAAATTAATAATAATAATATGAATGACCCCCCTCTCCATATCCAGACCCTCATACATGTACATTGTACAAATTTTGAATTTCAATGAAACCTATGATTATTGCCCTATGGACAACAATTCTCAAACCTTTTACTCTTTTGACTATTACAGGTGAGATTTGATTTTATATCACAAAAAAAGATTGGGAAGCATTTGGAATATTCATCTATAATGTTATATCAAGGTCAAAGAAATGGACAATCCTTTTCACTATAGTTAAACAGTGACCAGGTCTAGTATAGAAAGAAGCAACAAACATGTTTAAAACGCAGAACATATATAAGTGTACTACCTGATATCTGTGGTGAACTGTAGAGACATAAGCTGATTTTGTGAGGACACCATATAGGTATTGCCATATTATTTTCACATTCAGAATAATTAGTATTGATACAGACTCATCTCTTCCCTATGGACATTTGTTCAGAAAGAACAAATTTATTCCTGTGGGATCTCCTTATATTAAAGTTAACTGATATTAAAAGTTGCAAAACAATGAGAAAAACATGTTGAATTTTTACCACTGTTTATTCCTTTATCCTGTCAATTACTTTTATGCCAAATTATTACAAGATTTAATTGTTCAATGATTTAATATCAATCGATCTATATCAAGTCTAGCAATAATAAATGCATAATATTCCTCTGGCGTTTGAGAAGTTCGTGTGCTTGCGATGACCTGTTCATGGCAGGAATTAAACCTTATCAAAATGGTCCCTTTTCATGTTACCGACTTTTGACTCCGAAGTTTATAGTATTTCGACAGGCTATCTACTCTGTTGCTGCATATCATATTTCTTTTTATTTATAGTTTTGTACACAAATGAGATCGTTAGTTTTCTCGTTCAAATTGTTTGACATATGTCATTTTGAGGTTTCCATATTTGCTATGCGGTACGGGTTTTGTTCATTTGTGAAGTCCGCACGGTGATCTAAAGTTGCTAACATCTACGCAATTTGGTCACTGGTTGAGATTTGGCCTCATTGGCAATCAAACCACAAATTATTGTTTTAATATTGACATGCCATGGCAACAAAAATGACTTTATACAAACAACATTATAAAAAAACAAAACAAAGTAAACTAACGACAGAGCAACACGAACGCTACAAAAATATCGGGTGACGGGTGAACTTGGGCGCTCCGGATTGGAAAGCAAACCCTGCTTGACATGTGACACCTGTCATCTTGCTCCTGTATGTTGACATTTTGTGATAAATCTTTTTCGGAAGATCTTTTTTCGAGAAAAAGAGGACAGGATTAAGATTACGATAATCAGATCATCTCCGTCGTCATCTGTTAAACAGATGTTCAATAAGAGAGGGACGAAAGATACCAGAGGGACAGTCAAACTCATAGATCGAAAACAAACTGACAACGCCATGGCCAAAAATAAAAAGACAAACAGACAAATAACAGTACAGATGACACAACATAGAAAACTAAAGACTAAGCAACACGAACCCCACCAAAAACTGGGGCTGATCTCAGGTGCTCCGGAAGGGTAAGCAGATCCTGCTCCATATGTTGAACCCGTCGTGCTGCTTATGTTATTACAAATCTGGTAAATAGTCTAATTCGGTAGGTCACATTCGTGAAAAGGGAAGGGTATTGTAGTTACGACATAAGGAACATATCCAATATCATCTGTGAAACAGTTGTTCCATAACGGTCAACCAACTCGTGATGGCGTCCGTAAAATTTACAAAGGGATGATTTCAACTTCATCATTTGGAACTCTTGGTCTAATAGCTTTCTTGTGAGCAGCAATCCTCTGTCAAAGAAATCATGATAGGAAATACAAGTCCATAACGGTCAAGCAACTGGTAATGGCGTCTGTAAAATTTTGGAAGGTATCACTTTAACTTCCCCACTTGGAATTCTTTATTCATTAGCTTTCTTGTAAGCAGCAACTCTCTATCAAGGAAATCATGACAGGAATTGCAAACCCTGGAATATCGTAACACCTGGGCGATATATACTCCGTACGCAGGTGATGCTGAAATGTTGCTACATAGAAAAGGAAAGTTCATAATTGTGAAGCTGAAATCATCTCTTTTTTCGTAAAGGGAAAATTCAAAAAAGAGGATGTTCATTAAATCGGAAAAAAATCAAACGACAAACCATATCAAAAAGCGAACGAATGGATAACAATTCTGGCATATTCCTGATTTGGTTCTCTCAAGACAAATGTTCATGCTAGCTGCATTCTATTTTCCCTAAGAAGCTCATGTAGACAGCCTCATATAAATAAAAGAATAATGTCAGTTTCAGAGTATTTTTTGTTTGAATCCGAGTGGGGTTTGTTTAACAAAGTATGATTTGTCCCTCCCTTACACAAAACTTTTGTATCTACGTTGTTCTTTTTTATGACGCAAATTAAGATCAATTCTTTCTGTCTTTAAGTATACTTGTGTCAAGGGTAGAAAAGTCAAATGCTTTAATACTATTGCAAGATGAAAGCGTCTTAGATTAGATTATATGTACTCTAACAGATCTTTAGAAAGTTTAAGTTTCCACATATGATTCCCACCGCCCCTAGAATACGTAGGTTCTTCGTCTGTTATTGAACTTCCAAAGAAACATAGAACATACCTATGATTATTCAGGATCCCCCTCTGATAAATTTCGTTGGGTATATGTTGAAGGGATAATAGGTGTCTTTTTCAAGGTTTTAAAGTAGTATTTCCAATTGATGGATTTAGTTTCACAATATTCCGGGCCTTTGCGTAACAAATTTCGCAGAAAAGTGTTATTGAGAATGTCCAGGTCACCATATGCATTAATAACGTAACCAGCCGGATTATATATGAAAAGGGAACTAGCAATGGTGCAGTCAGGAGATTTAGACTTGAAGTCGTCAATATAACGTCTTTGTAATTGAAAATAATAGTCACCATTCTTTTTGTATGGTTTAAAGAGATGATAGGTCTTTCAAGTATAGAGGTATTTTCGATTGAACTGATTTATGATGTAGGGTATTGCCTACGTTGATGACATCGATACCTTTGTTGCCATATTTCTTGATGGACAAGAATAAAAATAATAAAAATACAATTATACTAGATACCATAATAATCATTCAAGTTGGTCTTGTAGTTTCAGAGAAGAAAAATTTCCGACGACGGAAAACGACTGGCGACAGAAGACGACGAACACCGTGTGATGGTGATAGCTCATACAAGCCTAATAGGCCCAGGTGAGTTTAAAATTGATAGACCTATAAATTATAAAGATGATTCAAAGATATTTGTAGCTACAATTAGATTCAGAGTTTTGCACAATGTAGATAATGATATACGGTCGAATGGTGCCCCCGAAACTGATGATCTCCAACCGATGGTATCAATACCACTGGTAATTGAATCAAAAATGGGAAACATCGTCTACGTTCAATACATAATCCTGAATGAAATTTTACAAGAAGCGCTTAAATTGTTTGGTACAGTAGTAACCTCCAATTATCCAAATTTTACACAATTTATCGATACAAGATTTAATACACAAAATGAGCGTTATAAATCTTGAAGATCCTACTTATTGTAACGCGTTCATATTTGAGATGAATGGGCAGTAGTTATGAATGCATCATACTGTGATCTATATAGTTATTCACTTTTGTCTTATATATGGTTTTTCATAAAGGGATAATTGTATGCAATTTCATCATTTATGACATCCTGCTTGACGTTTCTTCTTGTTATTTCACGTTTTTCATAAGGGGGACTCTAAATTTAATTAACAATAGACATTGAAAAAACTTGATACTGCATCTCCCAAGTCATAAAAACCTACTCTGTATTGCATAAATGCACTTGTCACATAGTGTCAGGAGAAAAATCAGCCACAATATACAGAAGGAAAAAGTGAATCAAGATAACTCAATATAAATAAAGCAACGGTAGTGTACCGCTGTTCAAAAGTCATAAATCGGTTGAGAGATAACAAATCCAGGTTACAAACTGAAACCGAGGGAAACACATCAACTATAAGAGAAAAACAACGAAACAACAGAAACACTGAAATGCAACAAAAACAAACGCCAACATACATAGATGCGAACTATTTGATAACAACTGCCATATTTCTGACTTGGTACAGGACATTTTAAATGGTGGGTTGAACCTTGTTTTATGGCTATGTTAAACAATATAAAAAATATAAAGCTAGGCCATTAATAATTATCCAGGACACAATGTCAACAGTAAGTTGAAATACAACAATTCACCTTTTTTAATATCTTAAACCCTTAGTTCGGCACAGCTACCAGGCAAACGATTCAAACAAAAATTATTTGACAAAAATCATTATTTGTTTACTTCTATGTACTTTTGATTGATAATCTTCCATTGAAAATGTTATTACAATGCGTTATTAGTGCAGAAGGTTTTAAATCTTTGATGATTTTTCTTTAGATTTAGGCGCGAATCAAACTATAATGATCATACAGATAACATTCATATTACCTACATCTGATATCATGAATAGACTTGAATAGATTATACACAAAGCAAAAGTATATCAACTATGTACTATACGGAAGAAAGTGTATACTGAATATGTACTATATTCTTGGCATTATGGTGAAATATAAGTTCAAATTGGCACTATGTATCATGTTAAGTCATGTAAGTATTAATATTGAGCATTTTATATGTTAAGATATGTATCATTCAAACCACTTTCGTTTTCTATATGACTAATGCATACCTGGACAAAATAAAGTATTCGTAGCATTCTTGCAACGTAATAAACTTTTAATGTTGTTATACTAACTATTTAAAGTTGCAATAGGATAGGTGTATGTCATAGTTCATTTGCTAATAAAATGCACTCAATATAAAAAAAAACTATTTATAGTACTGTTATGTTTATTTTTAAAAGTTCATATGCCTATACCTTTAACATAATATCAAAACTCATAACATAGTTTTGAATTTTAAAATGATAACTATTCTACAAATGTTTTTAATTCAAATATTTTAGTTTTGTTAATATCGATCTACACTATGTCTATTTAAACGTAGCGTTGTCATTTTAGCGGTATTTTTAACATTGTCATATAAACGATAGGTTTGACTAGCCACAAAATCAGGTTCAACCCACCATTTGTTCTTAAAATGTCCTGTACCAAGTCAGGAATATGGCAGTTGTTATCTACTGTCCGTTTCTATGTATGTTGACGTTTGCTTTTGTTGTAGTTCAGTGTTTCTGTTGTTCCGTTGTTTTCCTCTTATAGTTGATGTGTTTCCTTCGGTTTTAGTTTGTTACCCGGATTTTTATTTGCTTAATCGAATTATGACTATTGAATAGCGTTATACTATTGTTGCCTTTATTTAAGTCTTGAATGTAAATGTGTTTTTAAGTGTACATATTTACTATCTTCAATTGTAATAGTTATTCTAGAGAAAAATATAACATGAAAGTTACACTTGGAATCAAAATCTAGACACATTCAAACATCGATTGACTTCTTCTAACTTCAAAGTTCAATAAATCACGAAAATTTTAAATAATAAAGGACATCTATTTTCTTTAAAATTTTAATAAAAGTATACCCAAAACCAATGTATTTTTCTGCACCAAGGAAATTTGAAAGGCAGACTAAAAAAAGAACATTCGTAATAAACTGCAAGCAAAGTCTCTGAAATGTAAAACTATATAAATATAAGAAGATGTGGTATGATTGCCAATGAGACAACTCTCCACAAGAGACCAAATGACACATACCTTAACATTATTTTTTAATATTATAGATATTAATTGGATGTGCGAATACTAGTGAATACGACTTGAAATGTCCAGATATGTCTCAATCGCACTTACGAGCACTTGGTATTTGTCGGAAGTTCCCTACTACATTCTATGCTTGCTTACTTGATACCAATTCTGGAAACTCTAAAGAGTCGTGCAACGAAGCGCCAGATTATTCTTCTCCAGGTAATCATCTTCAAGAGTCTATTCAAATAAAATGAAGCAGTAAATAAATTTTTTTTCTAGCAGGTTACTAATGTATGCATATTTCATGACTGAGTATTTAATGAAAAATTTCTTTTTGTTTTTAAATAATTTAATTTTGAATGTAACGCGTCTTCTGATTGGCTGACGTTGTTTTGTTTATCAGCTCATAGACATAATTTTGTCATGTGACCGTGACGTCATCAACGTTTTTTCATGGTTTACTCAGGTTTAAAATGGAATTTAGAATTAAATTATAAGAAATGACAGTAATATATTTTGCTGTCTATTCGAAATAACATAAAAAATGTGGTGCACACTTTAAAATAACCCGCTACGCGGGTTATTCAGAGTGCACCACATTTTTGATGTTATTTCTTCATAGACAGAAAAAATATTACAGTCATTCCTTAAATAATTTGTTGTCGTATCAAACGATTTTATGGATTGTCTTTTATGTATGCATTTGTTGTTAGTCGTATTCAGCTAATCAACATCTACAACATCTACAAAACAAATAAAAAATCTCAAGTTTGCAATTCGAAATTACTAATTAAGTTTACAATTCATGATCATTCATAATGAATTATTACATTTTCTACTCCGTATTTTTAAGATATTTGGCTGTTGACTGTTTGCTATGGAATTTTGAATGGAAAGGGGGAAGAAGGGGAGATAAAAACACATTTAAGTCAAAGAACGACAGACAGCATATTTGCCAAAAGTAAATAGCGAAAAGACAAACAAGTAAAATACTTCCTCTTAATCCCATCTGTTTCCGGACTGATCATATACACACATGCGGAGGGAGGGGTGGGTTCAAGGCAAGGTTTCTAAAACAACAGTCTTCAAATGCCAAACAGGAAACTAAACATTGAGCAATACGCTCAACACAACAACATTTCGGACTGAACTATGGGAATCGAAAGGCAAAATGTATAATAGTGAGGACACATGATAAAATTAACATTTGTACTAAGTTCCATGTTGATGTGACTATTGCGTGAAGGTAAATTACCTTAATCGAAAGCTTATACCTGTTAATATTAGAATTTAATGCTATCACATATGAGTTAACTTTGAAGCAACAAATTCGAAATTCTTGGTAGTTTACCTAAAATCTAATACGGAACGAACACAAAAATCTGAAGACCTCTTTAATCATAATAGGAGGGGCATGACAATTACAAAGGTTGTAAGAATAACAGGATAACTTTAATTGACAATTAAAAACCATATATTCAGAGAACAATTGATGGTCTTTCCACCATTGAATTCCAAAATCATTGATAAGAAGTATCTTCCGGTTTACTCAAAGTTACTACTGGCGTCAAATCATAGGTTTCTTCATTCTGATTCCAAAAATATATGGTTTCTTTGTACTTTTGGCTGAAATAAGGGAGATCATTAGCTATTTTCGGTTAGAAACATATCACTTCAAGTCTCATCTGATATCTTTTTTTCCCACTGATTCCAGAGTATATGGTTTCGATATATCATATGATAGGGTAATGCATGCCGACTCAAATTATATACTTTTTCTATGATCCAGCTAACCAAACCTTTAAACAGACTTAATCAGAAGGGATGTAGTTACGATACTGTTGTTAGGGAATTAAAGATGGCATATTCTAGTATTAATATTGATTCACTCATAGGGTCTTTGCATCGGAAATAAACACATTTTTCTAAAACCAGTTGTTGGCATGATACGGGTTATGTTCTTCTCATATATTTTATGATGGTATGATACTTAACCCCTAACGGTAGGGATTGTGCTTGATTTTCATATGATGAAGCCATAATATTTCAATCAGTTTAATTGAGGTCTGGAGCTGGTATGTCAGTAACTGCTAGTAGTCTTTTTGTTAGTCTTGTATGTTTTTTGATTTTAGTTCATTTATATGTTTTGGAGTTTAGTGTGACGTCCAGTCTCACTGAACTAGTACACATTTTTGTTTAGGGGTCAGCTGAAGCCCGCTTTTAGGGTGCAGGATTTTCTCGCTGTGTTGACGACCTATTGGTGGCCTTCGGCTGTTTTCTGCTCTTTGGTCAGGTTGTTGTCTCTTTGACACATTCCCAATTTCCATTCTCAATTTTATTTTAAACATTGTTACTTCCGGTTTACACAAGGTCACTTCCGGATGACATTTTCAAAGGTATAAAGTCTCCAAACCTAATGCAAAAAATCCAATTTGGCCTTGACCTCAATTTCAAGGACATAAAGGAAGGATCTCAAATCAATACACCCTATGTTTCTACTATTTAAACATAAAGAGATCTGGTATGAATGCCAATGAGACCACTCTCCAACAAAATTCAAATGAAGTGGATGTATGGTTCATAAGTAATATCTCCATACAACTTATTTTAAACTTTTCAGGCGTGAAAACTCCAACCAAAAGGGACGGTTCTCTTTCGACCAAAATTTAAAGTTACGACATGTCGCAACAAACAATTTATTGATCAGTTGTATATTTTTAATCTTTACTGTTTTGTCAATTTTTGGTAATATACTTTTGGCGTGGCTCGGTATTCATACATCCAGTTATTGTGCTATGATCATCTTTTGTATTCTTGTCTTTCATTTATGCTTATGTATTTTGTCTATAGAGTGTCTATATGCTATTTTGTTTTTCTTTGTTGAAATAGTTATTTGTTTTATAGTGATTAAGATTATAACACAATATTGACTGCCTGTTGTACCCCAATTTTTGACAATTTTACCTATTATGTCTGTTTGTTTTGCTCACATATTGTTGTCAATATAATGGAATTCTATGCGACTGTCATACAAGTGAGAGGTTGAGCTAGCTATAAAACAAGGTTTAATCCACCATTTTCTACAAAAGGAAATAACGGTACCAAGTCAGAAATAAGACAGTTGTTTTTCATTCGTGTGATGTGTTTGAGCTTTTGATTTAGCCATTTGATAAAGGACTTTCCGTTTTGAATTTTCCTTGAAGTTTGGTATTTTGGTTATTTTACTTTTTGGTTAACAATTTTGTCATTATTTATTACGGTTTGTATGGAAATACGAAAACAATCAAAATTAAAAATTTAGTAATGACCTTGACCATTGACCTTCACCTCAAATTTCTTTTGGTGCACCAAGAGCATCAAATCAAAATACCCGAGATCTCAATAAATGACAGTTCATGAGTAACATTTATAATTATATATCACTATGTCAAATACAGAAGGGAAAAAAACCCTCATATGGAGTCTCCGTATTGCTTCGGTCGAAATTTAAAAAAACGTCCCGAGGATTTAACAAGCAATTTGGATAAATTAATTTGTCGATTTCTTTTACGGTTGCTTAGGAGTAGACATAACAAGAAAAACAGTGAACGGGAAGATAACCCTCACAAGAGAAAGTGTACTGTTACACAGGGTCAACTTCGAAAGCATATTTATTGTTCGTTATCATGTATTAAAAATCTTTTCGATATCTTAATCTTTGCGAAACAAACACAAATCAAACAAATCAAATAATGATGGAAGAAAAAAAAACAAATCGAAAGGTCTTTACACAGGAAAGTGGAAAGACCTTATTGTGTACAAATAGTACATTTCATGTACAACCTAAAAACTAAAAACTTGATACTATATCAGCAGTTGAAAGTTCATATTCTTAAATTACAGGTGAAAAATATGTAATATCGGGGGCTCGTACGACTGTTTCCTGCTCTTCAGAAAAATATCAACCATTTCTACTTTGGGCAAACAAGAGTAGCGATTGTTTATATAAGAAATCAAAATGTAAGGAAGAGGGTCAGATCGAATCCGACAATAATTTAGCAATAACAGATCAAACATGCATGTGCGATCACGCAAAAGACTTTCATTACATCAGTAATCCTACAGACCAATGTGCCTGTGTGCCATCAAAGGAGGATTGTTCATGTTATTATGATCCAAGACGGCGTCTTAAAGTATCATCAGGTAAATCATTGGGAAATAGTGAAATCTATACATAACAATAAGTGTATTTTTTGCACTTGTTGGATTTAAGCTCTTATGGCCCTCATGCAAAATTTTTTTTTCAAAATTTGTGGATAAAAAATAAGAAAATATTTGAAGGACCATTCGCGTTATAGATCCAACCTATGGTCTGCAATAATCAGATAAAATCCTAAACATATTACGAGAAAGAAGCGGCTCACTAATCAAAACAGATAAATAGCATATTCAGATCCAATGGTCCGTTCATACACAACCTCTCCTTATTTAGATTTCATACGATTTCCACATTGATTTAATATAAGTTTGTATATTCAGATCATTTTTACCATTACTTTAAATCGGTAACTTGCTGTTGTATCTTAAATATACTCGAAGTGATGCAGAATTCAACATTTATTACAAAAAACTTACTATTTAAAACTCACAGTTAATCGGTCGACCGCTAGATATTTATCTTATATGTGTATTGTGTTGTTGGGGTCTCTAATCTTTCATTTGTTTATAAATGTTAAGATTTCTACGACAATCACTGACGGGTTTCTAGTTTGAGGCACTGACATGTATGTACATAAACGAGGCGGGGTTAAACTAGTGGTGTATGTTCTGTAATTTGATATATCTTAGAAGGTGTAATACCACCATTGATTGTCCCCTATTAGTCTTTGTTAAATTTGCACTTTTCAGAAAACTGTGCAGATTTTATCTTTGTTTCTATAGAAAAAATTTCACATAGCATTTCATTGCATATAAAAAAATAACCATCACTGGAATTTAACCAATCAAATTTTCCCCTTTATAACCTGTGTACAAGCTGTAGTAACCATGTAACCTCAAGTTTCCAAAATATTCTATAGAAACCCCAAATAAAAAAATAATGGTGCTTTTAAATACCAAAGATATATGTTTATGACCCAGAAATGTTTTACTGCAATGAAGTGTAGGATTAATTACCTACAACTGTCAAATTCAAGGGAATATTTTTTTCGACCTATTTTCGTATGCTACCGGATGTGACGTACAATGATTTGGTGGTATTACACCTAGAAGTTAAATTAAAAAAAAACGGGAGACAAGTTTATCGATTGAATACTATGAGCAAATTAGTTTTTGTTTCAAATCAAACAATCAAATGTTTGTACTTTATAGATCATTTATGTCTGCAGCCTCCACAGACTACTGATCATCTTGCTGTCGATTTCCCAAGGTAAGTGATATACATGTATAATAGGCAGAGAAAATGGCTTAAGAAAATACTGGAAACCGTAACAAACTGATGTCTAATGAAAATACTGTACTCTTTAAAGAGTAAATCCTTATTACACTTGGAATGATTTGTTTTATTTCATAGTTCTGAAATTCAAGTAAGCCCACCAGAAAAAATCATCAAAGATACCTTTTGTAAAGTCTCTGATCTGTGCCCTTATTCAGTGTTTATTAGATTACTGTAGGAACAGTTGCAACAATGTATATGTATGTTATCTAAAATATACAGTTGTGGAGAAACAATAGTGCATAGCAGTTCTTACAAGATTTGAATTGGTCAGCCAGTAAACCCAAAGCAACAACTCTCCGATAGAGTCACGCCATGCCAAAATGTTTTTTATTTTCTTGGGAGGGAAGTTCTGTTTCACTCGGAGAAGAACTTTTATTTGTCATTACTACACTTTTTGATTAGTGTTGATGAAGTGCATTGAATACCTCTCCACCGTATTGTTCATTTTCTCGACAAGGCGGAATTTCTCCCGACTTCTTGAAAATATTTTTTGGGATAAAGGGGAGAACTCTCATAACAACAAACGTAAATTTTCCCGTTGTCTGTTAGAGGCGCAGATTTACGTACCTCTCACCTTAATTTGAAAATATGTATAAAATAAAAGATTAACATGAATGAAAACATGAACATGTAGCAATATTAAATATTCCATTCAATGGATGTAAGAATTGATTCAGCCTGTGGTAGATACAGGTCGTTAACAGATGTTTTCTCATTCCTTTAACAAGAATCATGTCAATCGAAAACGAATGTCAAAATCATTGATATCCAAGATACTACTGCAAACATATGTAAATTTAATCAGCTGATGAATATGAACTCCTACTTTTATTTATATATGACAGTGAATTAGAACTGGGCGTCTACGGTATAGTTTTATAAACGTTAAGCAAGCAAGTTATCTTTTGTTTGCTAACCTTGTTTACAATCATTATTATTGTAGAGAGGACGCTAAAAGTGACCCAGCAACAACCGAAAGACTTAAAGCAGGTAATATATTGTATTGGTTTCCATGGGAACATCGGCCTCTTTAATCAATTATGGATTATGTGATTTCTTGCTTTTTTTTTGTTTTTGTTTTTTATTTTTTAGTTATTTATTTTTTATTGTATAGTTCTCCTGAAGCTATAGTATGAAGCAACAAGGGTAAGCAGATATTCAAATCTCACAAATCGATTTAGAAGATACAAACCAACGTTAAAAAAAATTTGCTGTGGATGTTCTGGTTTTGTGTCATGGATGGATACCCCATATCCTTTGTTTTTCTATTATGGAAATTCAAGATAATTGAGGTATCAACCATCTAATACTGAATATTGCATAAAGCCATGAATATAACACTTTCGAAATTTTATGCGTCCGAAGCGAAGCGCATGTCTTGATTTACCTTCACCAGGATCGCTAAAAGCCAAATATTTGAAAGCTAAGGATGTAGAAACACCAAAACACGAGAAGAGCTATATGACCAAAAGGAACATAATTCTGTTGACAGTTATGATTTTTCTACTCTCTACACTACACTTCTACACAATCTTCTCAAGGCAAAGTTTTCATATTTAATTAAATGGTCTTTTGAAAAATCTCATTGCAAATTTATTTGCTGTAACTCGTTTAGACTTTTTCTGTAACTAAAAAGGAAAGTATGCTAGATACACTTACTGGAAATGTGAAGATATGATTGAAACCTTAAATTTTCTCCTGGACAACATATATGTACGTTTTGGCGATAAAGTGTATCAACAGGTAATATGTATTCCTAACTGCGCCCCTTTAATAGCAGATTTATTCCTGTATTGCTATGAATCTCAGTTTATGACGAAACTCAGTAAAGACACGTCATTGTTACATTTGGTTGATACATTCAACAATACCTACCGTTATCTTGATGATATTTTTTCGTTGAATAATCAAGAGTTCTCTAAATATACTACCGACATCTAAATCTAACATAAACAGCAGTAGTTGTCCTTTTCTAGATTTAGACATTTTAATTTCTAAAGGGAAACTCCATACTAAAATTTACGACAAAAGATACGATTTTTCATTCCCTATTGTTAATTTTCCTTTTTTAGACGGCGATGTTCCTTTGGCTCCATCATACGGTGTTTATATATCCCAACTCGTTCGTAATGCCCGCGTGTGAAGTGATGTCATTGATTTTAACGAACGTAATCAATGCATCACTGGTAAATTATTAAGTCAGGGATTTCGTTTCCATAAATTACTTAAAACTTTTACTAAATTCTTTCATAGATACAAAGATTTGATCTGTAAATTTGGTTGTACCTGTCGAAAAAACAGTATTTCACATCCTAAATTTAACGGTAATATTGTACTAAAAGCGCGGAAATAACTATGCGATCCGTGTAAACTAATCGAACCTTTAAACACATTTATTAGTAAAGGTAAACATAACTAAATTTGTATTCTTTTCAAACGTGTTTTTTTGAGATGTATAAATACAAATCCACGTTCATTTTATATATAGAGATAACTCTATTTATATATAACATTATACATATTTATTAAAGGTTAACTCCTAAGTATCCTACTGCCTGTCGATACTTTTTTTTTTTTTGGCATTGCACAAGTCATGTTTTCTTTGACTGTCCATGACGTTAAAACACTAAATCCCTGGGATGTGTTTTAGTTGATTTTAGTCTCTGATGCATGATTTTTTATTATTAACTGATTTTGGATTTTAACTAGCTTTCAGTAACTGCGAGTACTCTCAAATCGTACTTTTGTGTTAATTTGACCTGTTGATACAATTTGTAATGTATGTTTGTTATTTTAATGTTTACTTATTCAGTGTTATATCTAGTCTAACTATTTTTAATACAAACCACCTTTGATAAGTGTTTAGTATGACGATAAATTTTCACTTTTGTTCTCGTACTAGGAACAACAAAATTGTTTATTTTTTTAAAATTATTTCCGTACTCCATGTATACCTTACAACACAATTATTTTAATTTACCTGTGTACGTTATTTTATTTGGCGGCATTTTGTCCAAGGTTATGGTTGTCTTTCTGATATTGTTTTACATCTCACTCTTTTTTTTATTAATTTTGTATTTACATTGTGTTATAGTTAAAATTTATTCGTTCAGTGTATGTTCACTTGTTTTTGTTAATATATCTTTTGATTGAGTTAAGCCATTTCAATTGATATTTTATAGAGTGTCTTTCTATGTTGTGATGTTACACTATTGTTTCAGGTTAGGGTGAAGGTTGGCGCCTATTAAAACGTTGTTTGCACCTGTCCTAAGTCAGGAATCTGATGTTCAGTGGTTGTCGTTTGTTGATGTGGTTCATAAGTGTTTCTCGTTTTTTATATAGATTAGACCGTTGGTTTCCCCGTTTGAATGGTTTTACACTAGTCATTTTGGAGGCCCGTTATAGTTTGCTGTTCGGTGTGAGCCAAGGCTCCGTGTTGAAGGCCGTACTTTGACCTAAAATGGTTTACTTTTACAAATTGTGACTTGAATGGGGAGTTGTCTCATTTGCACTCATACCACATCTTCCTATATCTATAAACATAAAAGCCAAATCTATATTAGGTAAACTTTATGTGAAAGAGTTGGAACCTTAGTTTCAAAATCTATAAACTAACAATTTAATAAAGGTATGTAATAAATCATGTCAGTAACGAAACACTGACTACTTGGCTTATGACACCCTCCGGGACTAATAGTTCTCCAGCACCGGAACTGCAAAACTATATAGAAATGGAAATAACACTTGAGAAATTTTCAACATTCGACGTGTTTTCTTATTTTAACATTTATCAAGAACACTCTTAACCAAATATTGTAAAACAAAGGATGTATATAATACCAATACACGTGACAAGCTATATGACCAAAAGGAACCTAAAACAAAGAGCCGAAAAATATTTTGTTGACGGTAGGACTATCAACAAAAACAGACATGAAGAGTCAATGTTAATGCTGATAAAATTGAGAATGGAAATGGGGAATGTGTCAAAGAAACAACAACCCGACCAAAGAGCAGAAAACAGCCCAAGGCCACCAATGGCTTTCACTTTCGAAAGTATTGTCTTTTTGAGTAGACGTTCAATAGGGAATCATTTTAATATTATTGGATATGTTAAGACATTCCGTATATCAAAAATGGTAAATAATAAACACCCTGTCGAGAATGGGCGATATGTGTGCATTGCAGGAGAGAATACACATGTCGCCTGTGTGAAATACACAAACAAGTTGTGTATGCGACAGATTGCGTTATCTCATTATATTTTCATTTTATATCAAATTTTAAAGAAACGAATAAATAAATTGGAAATGACTGTAATAATCTCAAACATGAAATTCTAATTAGGTTGCAACTGACGAAGCTGTCGGAGCAAATAAAACCTTGTGACTGCTAAAGATATAAAGATAGAATATCTCTCAGTAACATTTTCCTTCATTTTTACACTATTATTTATGTGATGCTGTTTTTACCATATATATTAGTACCTCACAGCTGAAAAACTGTTGTATGTTTTATTTTTTATTGTTCTGTGACCATTGCATCAGCATTGGTTTCTCAAAAAAAACGGATGTATGTGTAGAGGAAGTTAAATGCTCAGGAGATAAGATAATGCAATAAACTTGAGATGCAAAAGCGAAAATATATATGTGAACAAAGATTACAAATGTTTTAAACACAATAGAATGAAAAAATAATAGCAATGCTCTTTTTTCTATAGTAATTTCAGCGAGATCGACTGGTTTCCGTTTAGGTTTTTTAGCTTTACTTGTGGTGACAGCCTTAACAGGTTTGTTAAATAAGCGAACATATGTTTATTTATTTTATTGTCATAGGCTATTTCAATGAAACAAAACCGATGTATATATTCCTGAAGCGAAAAAATAAAAACAAATTAAAAACTATCAAGGGCAAAGAAATATCATCAATTATGTCTTAACTGGCATAGGAAGATATTAATCAGATGACTTTGCAGAAAGAGAGGCAAAAGATACATGTATCTAAAGGAACATTCAAAATCGAAATAAACTTACAATGTCATGGCTAAAAAAGAAACAGACAAACAACAGTACACAAAACACAACATAGAAAACTAAAGACTGAGCAACACGAACCCTATCAAAAACTGGGGGTGCTCCGGAAGGGTAAGCAGATCCTGCTTCATATGTGGCATCCGTCGTGTTGCTCATGTTAGTACAAACACAGTAAAAAGTCTAAATCGGTATTTCACATTCGGGAAAATGGAAGGGATTGTAGTTACGACAATTGTAACATATCCGTCGTCATCTCTGGAACAGATATTCCATAACGGTCAACCAACTAGTGGTGTTGTCCGTAACATTTACGAAGGAACTCTTGGTTTAATAGCTTCCTTGTGAGTAGCAACCCTCTATCAAGGAAATCATGATAGGAAATACAAGTCCTGGAATATCGTATCAACTGGGATATATATACTCCGTATGTAGGTGCTGCTGGAATGTTGCTAATTATAGAAATGGAAATTTCACAATTGGAAAGCTGAAATCGTCTCTTTAATCGTAAAGTTATGTTTTCAACCGACCCTTATTGTCAATTTCTAGATGTAAGTCAAGATATGAGGCAGACTTAACTGTATCTGTTGTATCCTTTATTTCAAGTTCGATGGGATAGATGCGTACAACATAGTCACAAAATTTTGAATAATTTAGTTATAAAACATCATCTATATAGCGGAAAGTAAGTTAAATGATACTGCTTACTTCTTTTCTTTATATGAAGTCAGCCTCATATGAATAAAGGAACAAGTCGGCAAGAAGAGGAGCACAGTACGTTCCCATGGGAATGCCGAATGTTTGTTGAAAACCACATCCTCCAAACGTAATACATATGTTGTCAATCAAGAATTCAAGCAGCTTGATAATGTCAGTTTCAGAGAATTATTTTTTTGAATCGGAGTGATTTTTTACTAAGTACGATTTATCCCTCCCGAATACAAGATACTTGTATCTACGTTGGCCATTTGTTTTAATGAAACAAAGCAGGACCGACTCTTTCAATTTGTCTTTTAGTTCAGAATGGGGAATACTTGTGTAAAGTGTAGAAAAGTCAAATGTTTTAATTTCTATGTATGTTGGCGTTTGTTTTTGTAGCATCTCAGTGTTTCTGTTGTTCCGTTATTTTCCTCTTATAGTTGATGTGTTCCCCTCGGTTTTGGTTTGTGACCTGGATTTGTTTCAGTTAAATCGATTGATGACTATTGAACAGCGGTATACTTATGTTGCCTTTATTCAATACTATTGCAAGATGAAAGAGTCTTAGATTGTATGTATCCATAAGATCTTTGGATTTTTTTAGTATCAACATTTGATTCACTCCACCTCTAGAATAGGTAGTTTCACAATTTGACGCCCGGCTTTGATTGTTGATAAATTTGATGTTAATAATTTAGAAAGAGGTTTTGTGGAGCGCACGGAAGACCCTGTTTGTAAGGATATAGCGTATAGAAGCGCAAATAGTTCGGATTACTGCGTAATAATTATCTTTTCAAGTATCTCAAGCTTAAAGACCTTTAAGTTTGTAAAATTGATATAAACAACGACAATTGAGTCCAATTTTCACTCTATAGCAGTAATTACTCTACTAGAGTTAGCGACTTTAATAAGTATCAGATCAGTAAAAACACTTTAAATGTAACTCACATTGAAACAGAACTGTATTACTCTGCAACATTACATCTGTTGTTTCATTTTTTCAAACTTTTCAACATTCTCCTTTTTAGTTTGAATATTGTAAGCATTAACTGGTGTCGCCGATATTTTCAATGGATAGGAAATCATTTAAAATTAAAATAATATGAAAATGAAGTACAAATTATGAATTATGTTTTTTACAGGTTTAATTTTGAAATTTGGATCTATCGAGATTAAGTTTGTTGGGGCAATAGACATTGGAACAACATCCTCTGTGTATGCTTATTGTTCTGCTGCTAATACTTTGCTTCAGCGAAATACTGACACAAATATAAAGCTTAACAAACTATGGAACTCAGGCGATAGAGATCTATTGTCTTTTAAAACACCGACATGCATTTTGCTAGATAAAAACTTTGATGTTGTTTCTATTGGATATGATGCTCAAAAGAAATATAGTGATCATATTTATGATAACGAGGCAACAGATTTCCATTTTGTTGACAAATTCAAGATGGAGCTGTACCATAACGAGGTAATATTAATAAATGAGGATCTGGGGTATATGTCAATGGAACAGAAATCCAACAACATACAAAGATGTATAGACATTAATATGTTTTAATTTATATTGGCTTACCGTTGTCATTTGAATTAAATTGAATATACATTTGATTTGACCGATTTGCAACTAAGCTATTGGATTTCACAAAACAAACATCTATACAAATAGATAAGCACTGTTTCCACCCAATTTCAATTTTGGTTATGTTTTCCATATACCAAAATGATATGCGTTATTTATTATAGCATTTCTTAAATCTCAGCTTAAACTGAGGGGGGGGGGGGGGGTTGACAGGTGCTTAAGAAGAAATGTCTCTGATGTTAAAATACGTTTACGAAATACAAAATGCTTATATATCAATGGATATATAGAGGCATAATTTACCAATGAGACATTCAAAAAGACAAACAATTTAAAAATAAGGGGACATGGTAAGATTGCCAATGAAACAACTATTTACTAGAGATTCAAAAGTAGATGTAAGCAATTATAGGCAAATGTAAGGTCCTCAACAATAAGAAAAACCCATACCGACATAATAAATCTGAAAGAAGCCAAACGAGGAAACATACGGCCTAATTCATAACAAAACAATTAACGAAAAACAAGTTTGCAAGCAATACATTTATAATTTATAACTTAAGACTGAACAACAAGGTCCCAACTATAAGTGGTGGTGATCGCATGTACTCCTGAAAGGTTGGCAGATCATGCTGCACTCGTGGCACCCGTCATGTTGTTCATTACTATAGTACAAATGACTCTAAATCGAGGACAAGATGAAGGGATTATGGAAGAGATAATTGTCTCATATTTGTGGTCATCTGTTACATAGATATTCCATAACGGCCAACCAACTAATGGCGTTTCAAAGGGACATGCTAGAATTTTGCTACAGAGAAATCGAAAATTCACCAACGAAAAACTGTAGTTATCACTTTTGTAGTTACTTTTGTTTTCAACCGACCTCATTGTTATTTCAAGATATAAGTCAAGATGTGAGACAGTCTGTATCCGTTATGTCTCTTATTTCCATTCGACAGGATAGATGCTTTAAACATAGTTGAATTATTTAAGTGACATCATCTAAATAGCGGAATCAATTGAAATTATAGGATAATGCTTTACTTGCTGTATTGAGCACAGTTGGTTACCATACGAATGATGAATGTGAAATAGACGTCTTCAAAACAAATATGTTGTCTATAAACAAAATTCAAGCATCTTCAGTTGGTAATATACTTTGCAGAGTTTTTATGTTTGAAAAAGAGATTTTTAACATAGGATGATTTATCCAATCTTTAAACAAAATGTTTGGGTAGACGGTGGCAGATTGTTTTTATAGATACAAAATTGGTATATTCTTTTAATCTGTCAAAGTTAAGAATGAGGAATGCTAATAAAGGTTAGAGAAGTCGAATTGTTTTATATTACTGGGAAGGTACTTTTATTCGTGGGTATCGATTTTCATGGATTTTTAAAATTCCCTTAGTTCGTTCGTTTTTGAATTCGTGGATATTATTAGAGCATTTTAGTTTTAAATGGAAATTTTACATTTCGTTGGGAATTTGAATTCGTGGTTGAATCCAATCACGAAAACCACGAAAATGAGTACCCCACGAACAAAAGTACTTTCACAGTATTGCAAGAGGAAAGAGACTTCTATTGTACGTTCTCTTACAGGTCCTTTTATTATCAACATCTGTTTCACACAGCCTTATAATTGGTAGTTTCACACAAACTCTGAATCCCGACTCTGATTGCTTATACAATTGATGTGTATTGTTTGGAAAGAGGTTTCGCTGAGCACTTGGATAAGGCATTCTATATCTGTAACTTTGTATATATTTCATTTATTATTCTATGAAATAACTTAATTCATAAATCATTTGCACATGTCAATTCCCTACTGCTAATGCATGACCTAGGGTAAAAAAGGGATAGAAAAAAAACGATTCAAGTATAATTCACAACGTTAAAGACATGAATCTGCATACAATAACTTCGGATTGCCTCAGGGACTCAAATTTGCTGATCAGTTCCTGTTCAAAAGTTTCATTGGCTAATGTTGTAATATTCTTGTTCAATTCAACATAGATATAAAAAAATTGATCAGATTAACAAACTATTGTGTGTTTCTATAGTAATGTTTTGTGAAAGTATCATTGTGTAATGTGTTGATAGTAAAAAGTAAAATAGCAAAAATACCGAACTCCAAGGAAAATTCAAAACGGAAAGTCCTTTATCAAATGGAAAAAGCAACAAGCTCAAATACAGCAAACGAACGGAAAAAATGAAAACAACACGTTATAAATTCCATGCGTCCAAAGCGCTTTTCGGGATTTACCTTCATCGGGAACGCTCAAAACCGAATGTTTGAAAGCCAAAGATGTATAAGAACCGAAACATATGAAGAGCTTTATAAACAAAAAAAACCTCTAAACATGGCCATATCCATTTAAAACATCTGTCATATTCCTGATTTGGTACAGGCATTTCCTTATATAGAAAATGGTGGATTAAACCTGGTCTTAAAGCTACATAAACCTCTCACTTGTATGACATTCGCATAGAATTTCATTGTATTGACAACAATGTGCGAGCAAACTAAACAGACATAATAGGTAAAATTGTCAAAAAATATGGGGTACAGTAGTAAACATTGTATCATAATCTTAATCACTATAAAACAAATAACTATTTTCAACAAAGAAAAACAAAATAGCATATAGACACTCTATTGACAATGTACATAAACATAAATGAAAGACAAGAATACAAAAAATGACCATAGCACAATACCATAATGGCGGGATGTATAAATACCGACCCACGCGAAAAGGATATTACCAAAAATGGATTAACAGTAAAGGTTGAAAATATAAGAGAAATAAAAAGAACACTTTACCTCGTAATAAAGATGATAAGCAACGTCAGTACCTAGGATCTATACTTCAAGACCATCATGTATTATTTGTGAAGTTGATACGGAATATTTATCGACAAGGCCTTGGTATCTTCCGATGAACTCTTTTAGAAAAATGACGAGACGTTCTTTGACATAAGCCTGGTTTATCAACTTTCTGCTCAGAAACTGGTGACGTTTTATAAAGTCTGAGTAGCAGCTGCAAGCTTTTGAATAACGAATGAGTTGGGAAATGTATATCCCATATGCAGGTGAAAATGTTGTATTGCTGCTAAGGTGGGGGAAATTTATAATTTCAAAACTAAAATCGTCTCTCTTGTCATAGATTCTGGTACTAAGATGACCGCTTATGTCAAATTCGAGGTAAAAGTCTAAAACTGAGGCGGAGGAAGCCGTGTCTGTTGTTTCTTTAATTTCTAGTTCTTGAGGATATATCAATGGAACTCAATCACAAAAGTTTGGATTGTTAATTGAAAGAACATCATCAATATATCTGAATGTGAAATTGAATGACCTGACTTCTTTGATCTTCTTGTTTTTGACAAGTTTCGGAAGGAACTCCGACTTATAAAAATAAGAATAGGTCAACAAGAAGAGGCGCACAGTTCGTTCCAATAGGAATGTCGACAATTTGTTGAAAAAGTTTACCTCCAAATTCAATAAGAAACTCTACCATACTGATCACTTGTTCTTCTGTGTAGCATGCTTTACCTCTATGTTCACTATCAACAAACAAAATATGCCGTATGGTACCCTTAGGCAATTTATAGCGTATGCTACCATTTTAATATTGAAAAGCATTGCGGATTATATCTTTTAGGCGATTTTTCAATTTCACAAGGGGGATAATGGTATACATAAAGAAATGCCTGTACCAAGTCAGGAATATGGAAGTTGTTTTCCATTCGTTCGATGTGTTTGATCTGTTAATTTTGACTTTCCGTTTTGTATTTTCCTTTGAGTTCGATATTTTTGTTGTTATGGTGTTTACATGGTTGAAAAATCAAAAGTTTTGATAGAATTAATTTCAGAGAAAGATCGAAATTTAGAATTATCCAGAAGATTTTTTAGAATCTATATATGGTTAATACCTTTACGAGAGTTAACAGTTTCATAGTATTTCTGAAGACCCTCTTTCACTGCGGACATAAATCATCATTTAACCGATTCTATTCATTTGCATTTATGTAAATGATTTAAGGCCCATGTGTACGTTTATTATAACTGGCTTAACAACTTCTAAGTTGTTCATTGTTGATGATGCCGATGTCTCCAGTTATGACATGACCAGTGTAGCTATATATGGGAAAGATGCCCAAGAGCAATCCGGATGTTTCGATTTTAATCGCCAGAGGGTAAAGGTCTCTAAATCCCTCTTTTTGTTGAAAATATTGTTAATATTGATTGTGCCAATACCTTAATAGCGAACTTTGCTTGGAATAAAAACTACGTTCTAAGTCATCTTTGGAGATTAAGGCACAAGTTTGACTAGCCTATATAGTAAGTAATGTCCATAGTTAATGTAACCAAAAATTGTGAAAGAATTTCAGCAGAGACTATAACAAATCTGTCATTAAAACCACGTTCCTTGCAGTACAAAGTAAAAACAAGATATAACTTACAACCAGTGACGAATTTCTCGACTGGCAAATCAATAAAAATGTGGTTAAACAGGTTTTATGAACAGTTTACCTTAATCTGTGGAATAACAAAAAGTAAATAGAAAAATGTGAAAGGAAAATCAGTGTAGATGAGCGTCTGTCCATTATTTCATTTATTTAAAAAAGGCCTATAGAAGATAAGGTGATTTACTATTGACTGAAATACGCATGGTCAGTAAGATTTTCCATGTCAAAAATAAAATGCATGTATACAGGGCATGAAGGTGTTTTAAACATACTAGTAACTGGCTATTATTATAGATATATCTTTTAGGAATATATATATAATGCACGAATGTAACTAAACTATATATCAATTAAAGCACTAACTAAGCGAATTTTTAAAACAACTCATATGATTTCAATTAAAGTGAATAGGATACCGAGGAGACAATGAAAACCTGTGCTTTACTTGTTAAAATTTTAAGAAATAATACTTTCATGCCATGCTCTTTGCTCATTTAAACATGGGTAGGCATTACATTTTTCATTCAATATCTTTATACCGAGCGTTAGCAAGGTGTAAAATGTTGACAAATATAATGCCTACCCATGAGAATAGAGCATGACATGATATAATTATGTTGATTCTAATAGGAAAATTGATAACTTTTGTACTTCGAAGCGGACCTGTAATACGCGTTCGAAAGGCATCCCTTTTGATTTGATGAAGCCAACACTGTATAGAAATCAACCGTTTCACGATAAAAGAAATGAACAGATACATGTAAAATTACTTTTAGAATGATTTTATTTAATTTCCTAGCGGGCAATAACAACAACAATGTCTTTTTGATTTCCACCGTTGTTCAAAATACAACTGACGTTGTATTTCAATTATGACGTCAACTACGTGCAGCCCATGTTTTATTGGAATTAGCACCATGGCTTTGTTTCCAAAGCGAAAGAAGAACGTCATATTAGAATGATATTTATATCAGGATGACATGTCAATCGGTTATTTCGGACGTGATATCGATAGATAATTAGATGATGTCCAGTCACACAAAACGCTCGACATGTTGATATTTTATAAACTTTGCATGCATTATTTATTCTTTGACTACTATGGAATTTTTGTAATGTTGATTAACGTTCATGCTTGTGATATTTTGTCTGAAATAGGATTCGCACGGCGATTGATGCATCGATAGACGGCTAGCATGTCAACGCCCTCGGTCTCACTCCTTTGGGAATTCATTCTACTCCATGAGTTCTTGCCTTGATTTGTATTTTCACAGATTTATGAGTTTGAACATCGGTGAATGTAATAAATCCAATTTGAGAGATCAATTAATAATTCAGTTGGCATTCATTTAGAATCTACGGCCGCTTTAAATTATTAAAAACGAATTTCTATTACTATCCTTTTTTCAGGTATTTAATCAAAAGCAGTAGAATTTCTCACAGCACAAACCTGATATTTTGGTTTACAGTTTAACTATATGTAAACGGAAAGCAAAATTGCTTTTTTCCGTGGAATCATTAAAATTATCAAGAAAAATATTCAAGATCTTGAGGATAATATAACTCCTTTCTTAAGGTCTATGAACTTCACGTAAATGAATTAGTCCAAATTTTTCTCTCCCGAATAAAACAAGACATTTTATGCATTTTTAAATCTCATATATTTATTTTCAAGAATATATCGGACAAACTTCAGATAAAAGATGTGAAGGGAAAACAAATTCCTGCAATTAAGGTTTTCTCCAACATGATTTACAAACTTAAAGAACGGATGGAAATGGATATCAAAAATGAATATACAGGTAGCAGTTTTTCACCGTCGAGTATTCAGTGGGTTCTCACCATACCCGCAAAATGGACAGACCGTGCAGAAACATTCATAAGAAAATGTGCAGAAAAGGTAATCAAATCATTACTAAAACAGAGTAAACTACGACGTTCTAAATTATGTTAAAGATTTTACAATACCTAAATGAATGAAAAGATGGTTAAACGCAAATGAAACGGTAGCCAAACACAAACGGGAAATATATAAACGTCATCATATGATCTTCCCGACAATGGAGAAATCTCTAGCACGATGTATTCAAAACGTCAATGACGTATTTGAAGTCTGAAAGTATGTTATAAAAGAGAGGCGAAATATATCAAAGGGACATTCAAACTCATAAGTCGAAAATAAATCTGCCATCATTTACCTTCTCTAAAAGACAGAATATTAGCATATAATCGGTGACGAGTTTTTTAGTAGACATTTGAAAATGATGTGGAGTTAAAATAGTTTTAACGAAACCCGCTATACAATTTTAAATACTAGTAATACACAACTTATCGTATTAATTTGATATCATGCTATTAAATTCTAATTTCGGAAAATAAGCAAGTTTATCATGTTTAAATAGGCAGGAATTCGTAGTGACCAGTTGATGATTATCGTAGAATCGGAATCAGCATCAGTATATATTCATCATTTACTTATCTGTAACAAACTTGATCTACCCTTGAAGGAATTACCAACAGAGTACCTAGTAATTGATTTAGGAGGTAAACTTTTATTATTCAAAGAAGGTTAATGCTCAATAAAGCAAATGTCAAAACACAACAAAGCAGCAGTTATTGCAATTTTAATATACCCGACACAAGAGGGTTTTTATAGTGTTGCTTCCATTTGGTTTACCCATGTATTTATATTTTAGTTAATTTTTATTTCATAGAAAATATGTATACTATCCACTTCAACACCTTTTTTGTTGGTGTCTTTGTTAGATTTATTTCTATGCTTTTTTTTTTTTATTTTTTAAGTCAGTTGTGTTGTATGTCAGTGATGTATGCTTACACAATTTTGGCTGCTGTATCCCAATTATTGTCACATAGACCTATTATGCCTGTTTGGGTTGCTCACCCAATTTTGTCAATATAACGGAACTGTAAACAAATACCATACAAGGGGGAGGTTTACCTAGCTATAAAACCAGGTTTAACCCACCATTTTCTTCCAAAAATTCCTGTACCAAATCCGACAAATGAGTTGTTTTTCACTCGTTCCGTTGGTTAAAAAAGTTTGATTTTGTCAGCTTTTATAGACTTTCCCTCTTTGAATTTACCTTTGAGTTCGGTATTTTTGGTATACATTTTTCAAATTTTCTAATATTTTTTTGAAAATACTTCTCTGGTATTCACAGTGGAAATTAAAAGGTCAACTGCATATTATCACGTTACTTTTATGATTACTTATATCTGTACCTTTGTTCAACTTTTGGACTTCTACAAGATCTTTTAGAAAGACATTAGGTAACAAGAGTGATTTCGTCAACAATGTACATAAAACAGATCTGTCAAGTAACAATATACGTTTAACAAAACTCTGAACAGTATGATAAGGAAAATAAAGTGACTGTCGCTAGCTTTACCTTATATCAATTGATATATGACCAAAAAAAATCTACGTATTCAGTCATTAGCTTTTTGAAAGTCAACAAATGCATGATAAGTTGATTGTTTTCTAGTTTTTATCATGTTACTTAGTGTATTCAAATAATCATCCGCGCTATATAGAGACAAATCAAGGTAACAAACAGAAACTGAGGGAATCGCATGAACTCCAAAATAATCGAGACCGGGTGTTTTTTTCACTGCACAGTTTTACGTCAAAATATTTTTCGAATATTTTTTTACAGGAGGTACAAACGACATTACTGCACATAAGATTTCTAAACGTGGCAAGTTGAGAGAATTATGCAAGCCATCCGGAAATGTACATGGTGGGACGAAAGTCGACAAATATCTTTTTTCGTGTTTTGAGAGGATAGTTGGTGATGAAGTTGTCCACGCTCTCAAAGATAAAGGCAGTTATCTAGAACTACTAGAACAATTTGAAAGTGTAAAAAATTTCATAACATCATCAACTGCCAAGAAAGTTGCATGCAAGATTCCTTTAAATCTTCTTAACGAACTTTGTGAAAAATATAATAAAAAATCCTTCAACGTTTTACTTGAGGCATCAAAGTACTCACAGAATATGTCACTTGCTAATGACAGATTGCGAATAGATAGACCATTTATTGAGAGATATATTTCCGAAGTTGCATCGGGTATAATGAAAGACATAAAGTATGTGTTGTTTGATAAAGCACAATCAAGAAATATAAGTACGTTTTTTGTTGTTGGCGGCTTTTCGAATTCAAAACTCGTAAGACAAAAACTTTCTGACGAGTTTCCTAATGTTGCTATCATATATCCTCCGGACAATGTTGAACTTGCTGTAGTAAGAGGAGCTGTTATGTATGGGAAAAATCCTAATTATATAAAACCAAGCTCAAACAAGGCACACTTACGTTGAATAAATGAGTCTTTAAGTTGCTTAATATTTCTTAAATCTTTGAGGAGAACAAAGCCTTGATATTTTTTGACAAAATGTAACAGAAACTTTGTTGTTCTAGGCCTAATTACAAATGTGCCTGGAATCGAACGATAGTAATACAAATATATATAAAAGAACTATTTTATGTTTGGATGTAAAACAAGCCACAATCAATCAATATTTCTACTTGCGATGTGTCTGTTGTATGTTTTGCTTGATTGAACGAGAGACCGATTTATTAATTTTTTTTACAGTTGAGAGAATATTAGTGTAATTGTTAATTTAAATTGTAAACATATTTCTCAACACAAAAGGAACAAAATGTTTATATTTCTGTACCGTGTACACTTCGAAAGCTTGTCTATATCAATATCCACGAGGTTTGCTACAAATTTGACAATGGATCCAAAATGTTCTATTTCTAAATTATGATATTATCTAACTTAAATCATCAAAATGTCAACGAGAACTGAAATATGTACAACAGCTTTTTGTGTTAATAGTTTAATCTATCTACATCTGTTCTACATCATCTATATACAACTAATCCAAACTGGTATATTTAACCAAAGTATCCAGCATTGTCTTAGTATATGAAGTGACGAATGACGCCAAATAGCCTATAAACAACTCAAATATTCATAAAGAAGGGGTGCAAATAGTTTCAAGTCACAATTATTCACTGACGTTCAGATATTGAAATGTTTAGACATTTACCGCAATTTGATATGATCTAGCCACTGAATTTTATCATATGTAATATTCTAGTAGCAGCAAATTGTCCTATTGTTTTAAAGAATTTTAAAATGAAAAGGTGCCATCCAGATATACCCATAAATTGCACAGCGTTTAATCAGTTGAAATGAAAGAAATAAAACGATAAATATCTATAGCAGCGTTCCTTCCTTTAGTCAAGATCTGTTTATGGGTTGCACTAACAACTGTTACTACCCGTTCTCTATATATACGACAGATGTTCAGCATCAGATATGTAAAACCATTTGTGGTATAGTATAGATATTTAGTCACCATATTCTTACATTCGGCAGAAAAATTCCGTCTCATCATTAAGGATATATCAATAAGCAGTCACGTTAATTCAAAATTGGAACATTACACCCTATGTCCTTTGGATGAGTATCACTATCTGCACATTCAAGAGCTGTTGCAACAAATCTTTCAATTTATTCAAGACAAAACAATTATAAACATAATCACTGTAGATTTGTCGAGAAAAAAAAGTGTCAACAATTCCGTCTTAACGTCTAGGGACATTGTTAAATATTGTTTCCAGAAACGTCTTTCATTTTTGTTTTACAAAATCTTCATCACGACATTGCTTTAGTCGTTTGAGTTTTTAACACTTAAGTTTGTAATTTCGATATTATAACTAAATTTGTCATGCTAAAAAATGGCTAAAAATAACGATGCATAAAGGTGTGTGGGATTAAGGTTGATAATACTCAACTGTAATTTTGAATGAATTACATGTACTATAATAGGAATGTAAAACTAACGAACAGTCCATGTTTACTTTTGATTGAACCTTTTCTTTGGAAGATCAGTAAATAATAACAAAGATACTCAAACTAAAACTGTAGTCCGAGTAATTTGTTTATACTACAGTTGTGCGATAATTAAGATTGATTATGGTTTAAAGAGATATATCTCAAGCCAAATCCAGATTCGACTGCAGGTACAGCTGTATATTGTTTCCATAAGTAACATTTTTAATTTTGATCATGATTGTCTTCCAATGCCAAATTTACCAATCATGGAACATTTTGAATATCAAAAAAGCGGCTCTATTTTAAGTATTTGTATTTATGCAAAACATCGATTTTAATCTTTTAGTTTAAAATACCACTATTTGCGTCAGGTTTCGGATTGTGACTCGGGGCCAGATATCTGTATTTATGCCCTTAATCCTTCTAAATGTCTTGTTATTTATATTATACATGTTATAGCCATTAGAGATTAAGTGTACAATTTATAGTGTAACTTCAATGTTACATCTGCAAGTATAAGTGTTGAGTGGAAATATTTCAACATACTTTATGACAGAGATTATATCCTAAATTCTCCCACATTTAACTTAGTGTATTATTCTCGATACCGGAAATTTTTAGTTAACTATTTGTGTCAGTTCTGAATACGTATCATTTTGATTGTATGTATTGTTTTAAATCAAATATTTCCTTGATCAAAATGGCTGTTCAGAAAAAAATGAAATTTTTCATCATGCTTTGGTGGTTAAGTCTCTTCGGAAATTCTAAAACCGATGAATGCCATCGGATGAGGTAAATTTGTCTTACTATTCACGATAGACAACAGTAATTCAAAAAGACGTGTGGAGAGAAATTGGATTCATACATCTTTATATATGGAACGGAGTAGGATTTCTAAAATGATAACTTGTTTTGGAAGCGTTTTTAATCTTTTTCGGGTTTAATAATAGAAAAATAGATACCTTTTTAAATCTTAATCATTATTGTCAGTTTTTTCTATAATATCATATATATGTATCTTCATCTTCTATAAGAATATTTGCAATAGTAAACCCAGAGACAAAGGTGCAATTGAAGACTACAAGACGAAAAGTAATGTTTCTATATATTCTTTATATACATATAAACAGTATGTTGAGTCAGAACAGCCATTTCAAAAACGTATAACGGCCAACGTAGTGACTATGAACCTGGCCACATGAGTCTTAATCGACTGAATATTACCATCATAGACCATAACACAAGGGAGAAGAGATTCACTCGGAAAAGATTTTGAATAAGGAAATTAAAAACGTTGGCACCAACTGGGATCAATGAAAATGTGTAGTTCTAATCGCGCAGTGCTATTCATCTTCATGCCTTATATATCATGTACTGTGTTACAACGCTAGATAAAAACTGACGAGGAAAGGTAACACCCGGCCACCGAAAGCTTGATTTGTGTCGAGCCTAGGTGGTTGAGTGGTCTAGCGCGCCGGGCATAGTGCAAGGCGATTTAGTGCCACGATATCTCAGTAGCATGAATTCGAATCCCGGCCAGGGAAGAACAAAAAATTTGCTTCCGCAAATTTACAGATCTAAAAAAGTCTAAACTGAAAACAACGTTCAAACCTATGATTGCGTTGGATAAAAACCGCAATTTTTATACGTGTGCATGTAAAACAAATTTCTTGGTAGAAGGGTCTAAATATAGCACAAACAACAATTTCCAAAAGACCAAAAAAAGTGAAAAAGTCTATTTTAACAAAACGCATTTGACTAACAGGTCAAACAACTGATGTTCTTAAACCCTGCTGACTGCCATTGGCGATTGCCAAATAAATTGATCACCAGATCTAACAAAATGGATCTTAATATTAATTAAATACCAAACAGAAAACAATAAAGTTGTGGAAAAGATGGTATACCACAAACATGAGGTGCAAAAATTTGTACACCATATCCGGATTTCGACAATAAATGTCTCTTCAGTGATGTTAGGGATCGAAACGGTATTTGGAAGGCCATATAATTTACCTCAATTCAGGATAGACTCTTGAATTTTTAAGAGTCTAAATAGGATGAACGGATCATATCAACCCGAAGGAAAATATAATACAAGCCCAAACGAAAAAATATAAAAAGTCTAAATTGAAAACAACGTTCAAACCTATATTTGCGTTGGATAAAAACCGCAATTTTTATACGTGTGCATGTAAAACAAATTTCTTGGTAGAGGGGTCTAAATACAGCACAAACAACAATTTCATATATATATATATGCTTTAAACTGTCAGGAGCCTGTTGTTCAGTGGTTGTCGTTTGATGGTGTGATTCATAGGTGTTTCCCATTTCTCGTTTTTTATATAGATTAGACCGTTGGTTTTCCTGTTTGCATTGTTTTACACTAGTCATTTTGGGACCCGTTATAGCTTGCTGTTCGGTGTGAGCCAAGGCTCTGTGTTGAAGGCCGAGCTTTGACCTATAATTGTTAACTTTTTATACATTTTGACTTGGATGGGGAGTTGTCTCTTTGGCACTCATACCACATCTTCTTAATTATATTTAAGAATCTTCGCAGATTTTAAAAAGGGAGAAGGTAGCAAAATGGCAATCAAAATAAATCATAAGACGGAAAACAATACAATACTATGGCAAAAAAAGAAAATCAACGAATGCAGACAGAAATTTGCAAACCACTACAAAGAAACGAAAGATTAGATAACAGAAACCCACCAAAATTGAGAATTAACTCAGGTCTGCTCCAAAAGGGTTAGCTGCTGCTGTTTCTACTTTATTAGTGACACCTGACTTGTGACTCGTGTTTACATACATTGATGATTCATATCCAGTAATAAGGCATATTGATAAAGGTTTCTTGCATAACTTAAAGATATTGCCAAATTTAAAACCCATCGGTACATTCAAATTCTCTAGCCCTAAACATGGACGAATGTGAAAGTTTTTACTTGAATAGATAGAAAAATAACAAACTTTAAAAAATAGTACAGGACAAACTACAACAAACAAAAAATAAAGCAAAACCAACACAATCCTCGTTAAAACACATATATGGGGGAACACATGGTGGATCTAAGTTGCTCTGCTACACAAGAAGAATCCGCCGTGTAAATAATTGCTGGTAAAATTCAGTGATAAAAAACATTTGAAAATGTTACAATCGAGGAAAAGAGAACGGAACTGTGGATAATATAAGCGGAACATCAGTATTCATCTGTGACACAGATACACTGCAATAGTGAACCAAATCACTATGGATCAACTCATTATGGGGTTCTTATTACTTTCGAAGGGATTTCTTCAACATTTGGAACCCTTGGTTCAATAGTTGTTTTTTGTTTTTGTTTCTTGGTAAGCTAAAAACCTCTATTAAGTAAATCGAGATAAGAGCATCTAACCCATACATCTTATATCGTATTAACTGGGAAAATGTACTCTATATTGCTAAATAATTAAGGTCGATAAGCATGTACCGTAAACAGGACTGTTGTGTAGTATGTATTTAACAGTAGTCGTTTCGTGTACAATTTCTGTTACTCTAAATATTTAGGAATGGTAAATTAGAAAGGTATTGCTGTAACAACCACGAAGACCATTATGGAATTTGTGAAGGTGAGATATTTTAAATTTTCTTCTATCATTAATGTAATTCTGTTAGCCTTTAATATGATAACTCACTATTGGGTATCCTTTATTTTGAGTTTAAAAGTGTTGGAAAGCAAGTGGCATACTAACAAATATGATTGAGAAGTGACCGCAAATATTCTGTGGAATCAAATCAGTTTATTTTTAATCCCTCGAACAAAACGTGTTACCACTTGTTGAGATAAAGATCACTAGTTAGACAAAATTTGATTCGTATTTGGCCTTTCGGTCTTAAAAATTTCGAGTACGATTATTATACTCAGACTCAGAATCCAACCATTCAAAGTACCGGATTTGTTGTTTCGTGCAGAAATTATGTACTGCTTCGAGTACTGAGTAAAGTTTTGTGGCCGAGAGCCTTAATATTCAGGGCAATTAGTGAATCAGAGTAGAGTTAGCATTATGCAGTTGGATATTGACTTAAATCTGGTAAATAACAATGGGAATGAAAATTGGTTGAAAACTAAACTTTATGTCAAAATATGATTACAGCTTTCGTATGGTGATCCTTTCGTTTTCATGTAGCAATATTCCAACAGTCAGTATATTGTGTCACATGGATATGTCCGATTCTAGGAGAAACAAAATTTGATTCGTATTTGGCCTTTCGGTCTTAAAAATTTCGAGTACGATTATTATACTCAGACTCAGAATCCAACCATTCAAAGTACCGGATTTGTTGTTTCGTGCAGAAATTATGTACTGCTTCGAGTACTGAGTAAAGTTTTGTGGCCGAGAGCCTTAATATTCAGGGCAATTAGTGAATCAGAGTAGAGTTAGCATTATGCAGTTGGATATTGACTTAAATCTGGTAAATAACAATGGGAATGAAAATTGGTTGAAAACTAAACTTTATGTCAAAATATGATTACAGCTTTCGTATGGTGATCCTTTCGTTTTCATGTAGCAATATTCCAACAGTCAGTATATTGTGTCACATAGTCCTCTTTTCCTCGATTGTGAAATCATCCAATGAGACTTACTGTCGAATTTTCCTCTATCAGTCCCGAGAGTATTATTATCCAATAGTCAGTACTTCGGTACTGACATGATTTATAACAAACCTTTCTAAAATTGTCCGTTAATAAATTTTGAAATGATTAGAAACCAAGGTTTCATCTCCCTCACACAAAGTTGACCTTAGATGGATTTGGTTATTTTAAAGTCCTATTTGGTAAAATAGCTCTTCAACTGTTTCGGTTCTTATACATCCTTGGCTTTCAAATATTTGGCTTTGATCGTTCATGATGAAGGTAAATCCAGAAAAGCGCTTCAGACGCATGAAATTTATAACGAGTTGTTTCATTTTTTCGATGAGCAACACGACGGGACAATAAAGGAATCAGGAACTTAATGAAACAAATGAACATATCCTGTATATGATAGGCAAGTGCACTGGATGACATTAGTGTGGATAAAGTTTGTTTTGCAGTAGCTATGGATCTACACAATAAAATTATATAAAATAAACTTTTCTTTCAATATCATGTCGACTTTTTGACACAAGACACAAATGGAAATGGGAGAACTTGACATGACAATATTCAATAGTTATCAAGATCAGTCTAGTTTGTAGCAGATCACTGATAGAGAGTCCAAAAAGATTCAACCAGATGCTACTCAAATGATTTCGTAAAGGTGTACAAAAGTAGTTTCAAAACCTTTAAGCAACTTCGAAATCGATCCCTTCGAAAAACTAGTATACCTTGGTTAATTGGATCACGAAAAATTGGTTTCATTGATTTGCCTACTAAACTGCGTGACATATTTGAAAACTTTGTAGTATATATTAAATATTTTATTTCGATATCAAAAAAATGAAAAAGTGTGTATTAATTTAATGCGTCAAAAGCGCTTTTCTGGATATGCCTTCATCATGAAAGCTCAACACAATAAATTCAAAGCGAAGGGAGTGTAATATGAGCAAAAAGAACCTAAAACTAATAGCCAAATCCATTCAAAGTCAACTTTTCCGTAGTGAGATGAAACTTAGTTTCTTAAACAAATGATTTATTTTAGGGAGAATTTAGGAAAAGTGTGTTATAGATCACGTCAGTACCGAAAAACTAACAACTGAGTAGATGATACCCTCGAGGACTTTTCAAACCGTAAACATAAATTTTTTCACGATATTATAATTAAGTGTTTAGGTCATTACTGAAGCTAGGGAGTTAGAATACGAAAAACTGACACATCTTAAACTAAACAACGGCTATTGTAGTTTAACGATTCAACGGAATGCTTAAAATATTCATATTCAACACCAACAATCTTAATGTTTAACTAAATATGAACGATCAATAAACAACACAAAGCATCAATCGAACAAGATGAAAACGACAAGAGCAAATAAACTAACCCACGCAGTGTATCAGAACGTAATTCTTGATCCATTAAATCTAATTATTGATTGTATAATAGTGTCATAAGAAATGTGTATATAAATGTATATGCAATGATAACTTAAAACGTTATATTGAGAAAAAGTGTGGTGAAGGGGATCAATTTTATTTATATATTTAGACAATTCTGGATTGTTTACAGAGGACATATCAAATTAACAACAGGTTTACCTCTAAAATTAAATCGACAATAAATATTATCACAAAAACTAGTATGGCCGTTTAGTGATTTCAAATCTGTTTAGACCATGTGGAAAATGCATAAATATTTCATTTTACAGTCCAATTATTAACCAGAAGTAATAATACTGTAACATGCCTCCTTAACAGATTTTTTTTAAATGCAATTAAACTTGCTCTAAATATTTGAATACACTTTTTTTTGTTTTACAGAATGCAAAGTTGGATACAAATCTGTGGATGGTTTTCCTTGTAAACCCTGTCCACTTGGTACGTGGGGTAGGAAATGTAGTGGAAATTGTTTAATGGAATGCACTTCATATCAAAGGTCAGTTATTGTCCGACGACACACATATATCAAATTAGAAAGTAGTTACAAATATATTAGAAACAATCCGCTTACTTCATTTTGTTCGGAACATCGATCAAAATGCAACAGTAGATATTTAAAATGCATTTATCCTTTTCGTTTCACAATAAAAATGGATTCGTTGCAAACAATTGAGGATTTTTCTTTCATAGAAAATGCTATTGATCTGTCGAAACAAATATGTCTCCGTAAACAATTAATCGGTTAACTTCCCAATTTCGACTAAGTATAAGGCGGCTTCGTCACTGTTACAATGTATATGCATTTTGTATCGTTTTTTATAACGACTCAATTTATATGTTTTCGACTGTTTCCATGGATGGATGAA
>NW_026262677.1:1070185-1200102 GCF_021869535.1 Mytilus californianus
TAATGTAATATGAATATATAACTTGACATGTAGGCTTTGTACTAGTAGACGGACAGGCTTACGTAGCCAGATTTTTTACCTGCTAGTTCACAAGATAACAGTCTGCAGAGGGGACATGTCAACATGGTCAACTTACCCGGACATAATATTCTGACTCTGAGTCAACCAGTCTTTGCTCTTACTGCTTAGAGTCATGTGCTTAGCAGTGAAGTAGCAAATATAAATTTTAAAGTTTTTGGTTTGACCGGGTTGGGTTCTAACCCATGACCTACTGCACTTGAGTCAAACATGCTACCACAAGAACACTGGGGCGGTTATATATATATGTATGTCCATGACACAACAACTAAAGGGAAGTATTTAAAAGTCTCTAACAATAAACTGTTATAACAGTCTGTCTATATAAAATATAATTGAGAATACTGAAATCAACTTATATTAATGTAATAAATGAAATGGCCTACATGTCAAGTTATGTTGTTTTCTGTGACTGAATGAAGGTCATGATTTGTTTTCACGATTTTAGTTTTTATCATTGTTGAGTTGTAGACCTTTAAGAAGAAAAAAATGATACTTAGATTTATTTTGGCCTTTCCATTTCTGAACCCTGCAAAATAACATTTATTTTTTTTTTTATCCAGTTTTGGGGTCCAGATTTGCAAATGTCATTTTCATGCAGGAAAATGCGGTTTTCCTGTCAATCGAACAGCCTCTTGTTCACACTTTTTCCATTTTCGTCTCGCCTTGACGTGTGTGCATGTCTTCTTTTTGTGTGTGTGGGGGGAGGGGGCTATTTGATCGCAGTATTTCTGATTGATCATATAAATACTTTAAAGCATAAACACTGCTTTCATGCTTTCATGGAGCCGCTACAAATTTATATGCCCAGCCACAGTTTCAATTTAAACCAAATAATCTTGTGTTAAATTCATTTTTTGCAAGAATGTCATTTGAACAGTACAGACTTAACCTTTAAGCTTCTAGACATGAAATAAGTTAAAATAAGAAACAAAATCAGTTTATTTCAGTTATTGTATACTTTCTTAAGTCTCATTTTGAAATAATACTTTTTATGTGATAGAAACAAAATGAAGTTGATGAAATGTCTTTAAATATATATGATAGTATGATATACCAAAGTATTTTGATGGTTTCATTTCACCTCAACGATTTGCATGTATGCAGATTAATTGATCCTATAAATAGATAACTTATCACTTTTAAAAGATATTTTTTTACTTAAATTGCAACTTGTTTGCTTACTAAAATTTCATTGTAAACTACTAAACAATAAAAATTTGTAAGGGTTCCGCGGAACCCAGTGTCTCGCCTACTTTTGCTGTTAGTCGCAAACTCAACAAAAATGGGGAAAGAATTATTAAAAATTTTCCTCTAGATATTATCTTTTGAATTTAAGAAACTCTGTCCTAGTTTGGTAAAAATCCAGGATGGTTTATGAATAACCGCAGACTGTATGCAATGTTAACTGGCAGAAAAACTAAGTCCATTTATAAGTAAAATACGGATAAACAGGGAATAAGTTTTACAAAATGTCCTTCTAGATACTAGCTTTTGATTATAAACAAGCTTCTGTCCAAGTTTGGTACAAATCCAGGATAGTTTGAGAAAGTTATTAAAATTTCAAAAACTTTAACCACAGAGTGAATGTAATGCTAACTGGCAGAAAAACTAAGTTCATTTATAAGTAAAATACGGATAAACAGGAAATAAATTTTACAAAATATCCTTCTAGATACTAGCTTTTCATCATAAACAAGCTTCTGTCCAAGTTTGGTACCAATCCAGGATAGTTTAAGAAAGTTATTAAAATTTTGAAAACTTTAACCACAGAGTGAATGTAATGTTAACTGGCAGAAAAAGTCCATTTATAAGTAAAATACGGATAAACTGGAAATACATTTTACAAAATTTACTTCTGGATACTAGCTTTTAATCATTAACAAGCTTCTGTCCAAGTTTATTGAAATCCAGTATAGTTTAAGAAAGTTATTAAAATTTCAAAAACTTTATCCACAGAGTAAATATTTGTGGACGCCGCAGACGACGACGGAATGTAGGATCGTTACGTCTTGCTTTTGCGACAAAAGTCGCAGGCTCGAAAAAACTTACCTGGAAAAAAATTAGAGTTATTTATCTTTTTAAAAAGTATTGTTAAGTTTTAATTATGGTTTGTAGCTTCCATTTAAAGCAATTTTGAGAGAACTTCTTTTGATAGATATAAGAAGATGTGGTATGAGTGCCAATGAGACAACTCTCCATCCAAGTCACAATTTATAAAATTAAACCATTATAGGTCAAAGTACGGTCTTCAACACGGAGCCTTGGCATACCATGACCTTTTTTGTACTGTGAGTACTTTCAGATCTGTACTAAGTATCTTTTTGTTGTGGGGATGCATAAGTACCCTGCTACTTACACTGTGTTTTTGTTAGATGTATTTATGCTTTGTATCGATCTAATGAGTTAAGCCCATTTTAACTGATTTTTATAGTTCTAATGTTGTACTGTTACACCACTGTCCCAGGTAAGGGGAAGGGTTGACACACCTTCAAACGAGTTTAACAATTTACAATAATTATTTAGGATTGTGGATTAAGAAGTTATTATGGGGTTCAGAAATTAAATATAGGTTGATGTGTTTACCTTAGATAAGTCAGTTAAGAGACCTGTATGCCATTTACAAAAATGCAATGCAGTTCCAGATGAAACATTGTAAACTATTTTTGTAACTTAAATGTTGTTGTCTATTAACAAGCACAACTGAGATCATTTTACTTTTCTGTATTTTCAGACGAAGACAAAAAAAGCAAGAAAATGATTGGAATATTGTGTTTGGTGAGAGAACTGGTAGACTTAGTTGGTCTTTGTCTGTATGGTCCATTGGTTAGACCATGTGTTGAGCCAGAGACGAGTTCATCCAAGCTTCAAGGTTTGTGTCGTATAGAGAGTGTTCCTTCCCTGTGGTACAGTCTCCTGAGCTACCTAAGACTGTTGACCCCGAGCAGTCTTTGGTAGAAGCACCCCGTGTTGCATTGTTTTCAGCAGTGCCATTTGAGGTAGAAGACATTTCTACTTTGGATGACACTGCTGAAAATGATACAGCGGTGTTCCAGGAGGTAGAGGAACATGACTTGGTCTTCAACATTGGTGAGGCTGATCATTTCTCAGCTTGGGATCAGGATCAGCAGCAGGCTGACGAGTGGTGGGAGGATTTGGAGAGGAGGGTTCTTGAGGTTTCAGAGGAGGTGAAGGCCCTATCTGAGGATTGTGGTGAGGTAAGACAAAGGTTGGAGAGTGATGATGAGACTCTGCAGATGTTTGGCGCAAACTTGGAAAGTGAGGGTCGAACTCTGCAGATGCAGTTTGTTATCTCCAGGGTTTTACCTTGCTGTGGTCCTTTGGATTTAGAGGAAGAAGGTGTAAGTGATGTGGAGGATCTGTCTTTGGAGGATGATCAGGTCTTCACTGATGAGCATGATAGAGTTATGATTTGGGATGAGGAGGCACGAGCAGAAATGAGGAGGATTTGGTTCAGGAGGCATTTTATGAAGAGCCATTGTCTGAACGGTTTTTGGAGGACCTTTAGAGGATACAGTTTGAGGTATCGGATGTTTCAGCTTAGTATTGTGTGTCCTTGAGAAGAGTAGGTTGAAATTTATATTTTTGTAAGTTTTGTCCCCATTGCCCAGTTGCCCCTACATTACCTGACAAGTAATAAATGAATAATTGATGTTATTGATTGATTGGTTGGTTGATGTTTTAGTTATGATTGTATCTTAAGAACACTTCATTGATAGTTTGGTCATTTAATAGGTCATAACAGGTCCATTTCTATGTAGCAACATTCCAGTAGCGCCTGCATACGGAGTATATATCTCCTAATTGATACGTTATTCCCGGGCTTGTATTTCCTATAATGATTTCCTTGATAGAGGATTGCTGCTCACAAGGAAGCTAATAAACCAAGAGTTCCAAATGGTGAAGTTGAAATCATCCCTTCTTAAATTTTATTTACGCCATCACGAGTTGCTTGACCGTTATGGAATAACCGTTTCACAGATGATATCGGATATCTTCCTTATGTCGTAACTACAATACCCTTCCCTTTCACGAATGTGACCTACCGAATTAGACTATTTACCGGATTTGTAATAACATAAGGCACACGACGGGTGGCACATGTGGAGCAGGATCTGCTTATCCTTCCGGAGCACCTGAGATCACCCCAAGTTTTTGGTGGGATTCGTGTTGCTTAGTCTTTAGTTTTCTATGTTGTGTCATCTGTACTACTATTTGTCTGTTTGTCTTTTTATTTTTGGCCATGGCGTTGTCAGTTTGTTTTCGATCTATGAGTTTGACTGTCCCTCTGGTATCTTTCGTCCCTCTTTTAGGGATTCTCTGGCAGAAATGTAAATAGATATAAGAAGGTGTGGTATGAGTGCCAATGAGACAACTCTCCATCCAAGTCAAAATTTATAAAAGTAAACCATTATAGGTCAAAGTACGGTCTTCAACACGGAGCCTTGGCTCACACCGAACAGCAAGCTATAAAGGGCCCCAAAAATCACTAGTGTAAAACCATTCAAACGGGAAAACCAACGGTCTAACTATAGATAGATAGTAGTAAACCTGCCCTTAGTCTTATTCCCCAAGTTTCCCCCTTCCAGTTAAGGCTAACCCCACACCCCTAGTACATACTCTTTTTTCTTTATATAAATAAAAGCATGAAGTGTTTTATATAATTTTTTAGTTAAGTCAGACATTATATTGTTACCAAAGGTAGATATATAATGTTGTTGTAGTATGTTATCATCAGTAGGATATCAGAGACCTTCATATGTACAGCAAAAGCATTCAGAGTCACTAGTTATTACAGCTGGATATCGTGATGTGGGGACGAACACATTATTTTCACGGAAATTCGGATTTAATTATGCCCTGAAAAGGGTAATGACGCACAATTTTAACGGGAATTCACGATTTAGTTATATCATGATGTGGGAACGGACACATTATTTTAACGGGAATTCGCGATTTAATTATATTATGATGCGGGAATTGACACATTATTTTAACGAAAATTCACGATTCAATTATATCATGATTCGGGAATGGACACATTACTTTCACGGGTCTTTAAATTTCGGGATATAACATTTTTTTTTACCGGAATTATATAGAAAAAACTATATTATAGATAGATAGAAAAAAACTATATTATAGATAGATAGATAGAAAAAACTATATTATAGATAGATTGAAAAAACTATATATTATAGATTTTTATAAATTAACAGCAAGACAAGATCTACAAGATATTTTGTAGGATGTTTGCCCTTTAATGACAAATTTTAACCCTTTTTTATGTTTTGGGGTAAAAAAAACTATATAGAAGATATAGAGAAACAAATGAATAAGTAGATCACTTTGAGATCAAAAAGGTTTCAAAATTCCCAAGGTCTTAAAGGAAAGGTTTAGAAAGGTCAGATGCCTATGTTCTCCCAGTTATCGTTGCCATTTTATATCTTTTTCTTTTTAAAAAATTATGACTTCTTTTAATTCAGAGTTTTTTTTCTAATCTATTTTGTTAAATGTAAAATAAGATAACATCTTTCTAAAATTGCTCTGAAAACACCATACACCTCCTGAAAACCTGTCAAATGAAACTTCTTGTTAAACCATCCCTCCATGTCTGGTACTTCAATATAAAACCATTTTATTCACAAAGTATCAGGAACTAATCTGGGTGGGAGAACTAACATGATACTTCCTAAATAGGTTGTCTGATAGATGTGTGATAGATAATAATAGAGAGGAGAGACAGTGCATGACAGATATCTTAAGGGGTATTGAGTACTGTTCTGTGGAGGGACGTTTTTGAAAGAATGTTCTTTATTCTAGTAATTTTCAGAAAAGTTTGGTATCTCTGAGTTAATAATTATTTCCTTAAATTAAAATGTACTAGTCAAAGAAAAATTGCTTTTTTAATTTCAACTTTCAAATGTCAGATGAAATGTATTGCACATGTTGCTTCCAGTAGATTTTAAAGTCAATATTTATGAATTTGGTTTATTTTCTTAAATTTTTTTTTTTTTTTTATAATTTATTTTTTTTATTCATCATGGATTGACAGGCATTTACATATATTATCTATAGTGGCACATAATAAAGCAAGCAAGAAAAATAAGCATAATCAAGCAAATAAGAGTAAACAAAAATAGTAATAATAATACGATATAATATAACAGAATACAATATATATATGGACAAAGTATAACATTTTCATCAAATAATATAGTGATAACGGAAATTACATTTCAAGCACATTTATACATAATAATTCACTATTAAATTAATTAATGATCTTATCCCAGGGGTTCCAGTACATGTTATAATCTTTCGCACTCATATTTTTTTAGGAAATATGCTTTTCTAAAATTAAGTTTTCTTTGATATAGTTTTTAAGTCCCTCAATATGGGGTTTTTCCTCTTGCATCTTAGATCTGTAAATGAAATATTTTACTAGTAAAATAACTTTATTCTTTATAAAATTTAGTTTATAGTTATCATAAAGACCAAACATGACTATACCCATATTTAGTGGAATTTCAATATGTGTTGTTTCAAAAATCCAAGCATTCAGATGGTGCCAAATATATGCTACAATATGACAGCCCCATTGTAAATTGTAAAATACGGAGGGATGCATCTAAAAAGGAAGGAGATCCATCTGATATAAGTGATGTGTCATCAGCATATTGAGACAATATAAACTCTGTATCATCTATCGTGATACCCTTTATCTCATTACTATTTCTGCCTGAAATACCAAGTATTTCTGCACATAGCAAGAAAAGGTAAGGAGACAAAGGGTCTCCTTGTCTACAGCCTCTTTCCACACGAAAAAAATCTGACAGACAACAATTTTGAGTTACTGTTGAAGAAATATTATTATAAAATGTTTTTATCCAGTTCATGATGGATTCTCCAAAATTAAAATAATTAAGTGTCTCAAATAAAAATGACCAGGAGATAGAGTCGAATGCTTTTTCAAAATCAATCAAGAGTAATATACCAGGGATGTCATTTTCCTCCGTGAAATGTAAAATATCGTATATAAGCCTACAGTTCTCCCCAATAAATCTCCCCGGAATAAAGCCTGTTTGGTCAGAATTAATTAGTTTATTAAGAACTGACTTTATTTTCTCTGCTATACAGCTAGATGCTAATTTATAAGTTGAGTTTAAGAGGGTAATTGGACGCCAATTTTTTAAAAACTGTCTTGATTTACCTTCCTTTGGGATACATGTGATTACTCCCTGCATCTGTGTGACAGACATTTCCCTTATTTCATATGCATCATTTATTGACCTGAAGACAAATTTTCCGATATCTATCCAAAACACTTTGAAAAATTCTGCCGTGAAGCCATCTGAACCGGGGCTTTTACTATTTTTCATCCTTTTCAATGCTTGTGTTAGTTCAGTAAAGGTTATATTACCGTCTAATGAATCTTTTTCATTATCTTTTAATTTAGGTATTTGAAATGGTATTTCCTCTGATAGATTGACATCTTTTATACACTCTTGTCTTCTGTAAAGCTTCTCATAAAATAATTTTGTTTGCTTCAAGATTTCTTTTTGATTTTCTACTACAGTGTTATCATTAATAATAATTTTTTTAATAGTTTTATTTATAAAATTTTGGGTTTCTAGGTTACAAAAATAATTAGTTGGTCTCTCTCCTTCTTCAATCCACTGAGTTCTTGACCTAACATATTGACCTTTAACCTTGTTTTGTCGCAAAATTCTAGGTTCACATTTTTTTAATCTCTATTACATTTATATTGTCCTCAGTGATTGTATTTTGTTCTAGTTTTTGTATCTCTTCTGTAAGTTTTTTTTCCTGTTTTACTCTTTCCCTTTTTATATATGTCGAATATGAAATAGTCTTACCTCTGATCTCATTGAGAAGGGTTTCAAAAAATAATTGGTCACCGATTGTAAATTGTATATCAAAATCATCAATAATATAGTGGCACATAATAAAGCAAGCAAGAAAAATAAGCATAATTAAGCAAATAAGAGTAAACAAAAATAGTAATAATAATACGATATAATATAACAGAATACAATATATATATGGACAAAGTATAACATTTTCATCAAATAATATAGTGATAATGGAAATTACATTGCAAGCACATTTATACATAATAATTCACTATTAAATTAATTAATGACCTTATCCCAGGGGTTCCAGTACATGTTATAATCTTTCGCACTCATATTTTTTTAGGAAATATGCTTTTCTAAAATTAAGTTTTCTTTGATATAGTTTTTAAGTCCCTCAATATGGGGTTTTTCCTCTTGCATCTTAGATCTGTAAATGAAATATTTTACTAGTAAAATAACTTTATTCTTTATAAAATTTAGTTTATAGTTATCATAAAGACCAAACATGACTATACCCATATTTAGTGGAATTTCAATATGTGTTGTTTCAAAAATCCAAGCATTCAGATGGTGCCAAATATCTGCTACAATATGACAGCCCCATAATAAGTGTTCTATGCTTTCTGGTTCTTCCTTGCAAAATGTACATAAATTACACTGTACAAGGTTCATTTTTAAAAGTAAAGTATGAGTACCTAAAATACGGTGAATAATTCGGTATTGAAACCATCAGAGCTTGGTATTTTTTGAAATTTGAGTGACATAATTATGGATTTTTTTCCAATCTCCTACAACTTTGTTCAATATACCCTCCCATTTTCGCTCAGCTGCAATAACAACTGGTATTTCACCTTGGTTTAAAATATTATACATGTCTTTTGAACCTTTGTTTGACTTGAAAAAAATGTTAATATTAAAGGGTAACAAAGCTTGTTGTTTTTTTTCCCTTTCAGTGTTGATTCCCATAGATTGTAACCATTTTTTTTAATGCTACTTTAATACTAAAAAATTGTAAAAATGTGGGTTTAAAAGTATATAGCCGTTCAAAATTTTGATAGGACAATATATTTCCTTGCTCATCTAGAAGGTCATTCACAGTCCATACCCCAATTTGTGCCCAACTTCTATAATAAACAATGGCGTTATCAATTTTAATGTTCTCATTATTCCATATAGATGAAGATATGACTTCTTCAAATTGGCGAGGATGTCGGAGTCTCGACAAATTTTTCCAGGCACACATAACTTCTTTCCAAAAAACGTTATCTAATTTTTTAGTTGTTCCAAAATAAGTCAACTCTGTAAAATTTATATTTTGTGTAGCAGTAAATAATTTGATCCACTTTGAGTTTGAATTAAATAATCTTCTAACCCAGGTCAATTTTAGCCCTTGTATAAAATTTCTCAAATTAATCATTTTTAAACCACCTCTGCAGTATTCTTGACATAAAAGCTCCCGATTTACCTTGTCGGGTTTACCATCCCAAATGAAAGCATAAATTTTACTATTGAGTTGTCGTAGTACATTTTCATCTGGACTTGGGATGGATAAGAACAGATGATTCAATTTTGATATGATTAAAGATTTTATAATAGTTATTTTACCAAATGGAGTAAGCGACTGTTTTGACCATTTTTGTATAATATTTTCTATTTCTTGAATTCGAGGAGCATAATTTAGCTTTAACATTCTATTCAAATCAACACAAAAAGTGATACCCAATAATTTAAAGGTACTGGAACCCCATTTCAATCCCCACTTTACACATATTTTATCTTGACTATGTTTTTTACTTCCTATCCATATAACATTTGTTTTATCTAAGTTAATTTTCAGTCCTGATATCTCGGTATAGAATTGTAAAATACGGAGGGATGCATCTAAAGAGGAAGGAGATCCATCTAATATAAGTGATGTGTCATCAGCATATTGAGACAATATAAACTCTGTATCATCTATCGTGATACCCTTTATCTCATTACTATTTCTGACTAAAATGCCAAGTATTTCTGCACATAGCAAGAAAAGGTGAGGAGACAAAGGGTCTCCTTGTCTACAGCCTCTTTCCACACGAAAAAAATCTGACAGACAACAATTTTGAGTTACTGTTGAAGAAATATTATTATAAAATGTTTTTATCCAGTTCATGATGGATTCTCCAAAATTAAAATAATTACTTGTCTCAAATAAAAATTACCAGGAGATAGAGTCGAATGCTTTTTCAAAATCAATCAAGAGTAATATACCAGGGATGTCATTTTCCTCCGTGAAATGTAAAATATCGTATATAAGCCTACAGTTCTCCCCAATAAATCTCCCCGGAATAAAGCCTGTTTGGTCAGAATTAATTAGTTTATTAAGAACTGACTTTATTCTCTCTGCTATACAGCTAGATGCTAATTTATAAGTTGAGTTTAAGAGGGTAATTGGACGCCAATTTTTTAAAAACTGTCTTGATTTACCTTCCTTTGGGATACATGTGATTACTCCCTGCTTCTGTGTGACAGACATTTCCCCTATTTCATATGCATCATTTATTGACCTGAAGACAAATTTTCCGATATCTATCCAAAACACTTTGAAAAATTCTGCTGTGAAGCCATTTGAACCGGGGCTTTTACTATTTTTCATCCTTTTCAATGCTTGTGTTAGTTCAGTAAAGGTTATATTACCGTCTAATGAATCTTTTTCATTATCTTTTAATTTAGGTATTTGAAATGGTATTTCCTCTGATAGATTGACATCTTTTATACACTCTTGTCTTCTGTAAAGCTTCTCATAAAATAATTTTGTTTGCTTCAAGATTTCTTTTTGATTTTCTACTACAGTGTTATCATTAATAATAATTTTTTTAATAGTTTTATTTATAAAATTTTGGGTTTCTAGGTTACAAAAATAATTAGTTGGTCTCTCTCCTTCTTCAATCCACTGAGTTCTTGACCTAACATATTGACCTTTAACCTTGTTTTGTCGCAAAATTCTAAGTTCACATTTTTTAATCTCTATTACATTTATATTGTCCTCAGTGATTGTATTTTGTTCTAGTTTTTGTATCTCTTCTGTAAGTTTTTTTTCCTGTTTTACTCTTTCCCTTTTTATATATGTCGAATATGAAATAGTCTTACCTCTGATCTCATTGAGAAGGGTTTCAAAAAATAATTGGTCATCGATTGTAAATTGTATATCAAAATCATCAATAATATTGTTCAAAGCGTCTCCGCTATAACCTAGCACTGCATATTGCTCAACTGTGCTAATAATTGTTTTTTTAATTAATTTTACATATTCAGTATCTTGAAGGAGAGAGTTGTTGAATTTCTAGAGGCCTCTGCCTTTTGTAAACTCATTTATCTTTAAAGTCAAAATTACTGGTGAATGGTCTGATCTGTAGCTATTGCCAATGTTTATATCACATATGTCATCTATAAGGCTTTCAGAGATCAAAAAGAAATCCAACCGTTTAAATGGATTTTTTTTTCTCCATGTAAATCGTTTAAGATCAGGGTATCTCTCTCTAAATGGATCCACAAGAGTCTTATATTCTATAATTTCTAAAATTTTATCCCTTGATTTTGGATTATTTATATGTTTATAGTTATGGGTATCTAGGTCAAAATTCTGAACAAAATTAAAGTCCCCACAGATCAGACACAGTTGATTATCAAAAAAGTCTATGATTTCTGTTAGTTTGTCATAGAAGCAAGGAGTATCAGTATTCGGCCCGTACACATTTATCAGAGTAAATCTCTTGTCTTCAATCTTAATATCCAATCCCAACAAATTGCCATCCTCATCTTTTTTAACTTGGTGTATTTTATATTCAAAATTATTTTTAAACAGGATAGCAACACCTCGTTGATTAGACGCGTAAGAATTGAAAATGCATTGACCTCTCCACTGGTTTCTTATCAGGGTTTCGTCTTGTTCTACAAAGTGTGTGTCTTGAAGACAATATATATCAAAATCTTTTGAATGCAGATAATTAAAATGTTCCCACTTTTTTCTCTCATTTGAAGTCCTTGACAATTATGAGACATCATTTTAATATTTTTACCCTCCATTACAATAATAAGTCTTCCAAGAATTGAAAGTGGGTAATTGCCTACACAAAGGAATGAAAGGTTTAGTTGAGATATCAGGACTGTTTACATAATGCTCTATTTGCTTCAAAAATATACCATATATGTGCCAAGTAACAAAATTCCATATTTTATATATAGAAGATATAGAGAAACTGTACAACTGAAACAAATGAATAAGTAGATCACTTTGAGATCAAAAAGGTTTCAAAATTCCCAAAGTCTTAAAGGAAAGGTTTAGAAAGGTCAGATGCCTATGTTCTCCCAGTTATCGTTGCCAATTTATATCTTTTTCTTTTTAAAAATGCATGACTTCTTTTAATTCAGAGTTTTTTTTCTAATCTATTTTGTTAAATGTAAAATAAGATAACATCTTTCTAAAATTGCTCTGAAAACACCATACACCTCCTGAAAACCTGTCAAATGAAACTTCTTGTTAAACCATCCCTCCATGTCTGGTACTTCAATATAAAACCATTTTATTCACAAAGTATCAGGAACTAATCTGGGTGGGAGAACTAACATGATACTTCCTAAATAGGTTGTCTGATAGATGTGTGATAGATAATAATAGAGAGGAGAGACAGTGCATGACAGATATCTTAAGGGGTATTGATTACTGTTCTGTGGAGGGACGTTTTTGAAAGAATGTTCTTTATTCTAGTAATTTTCAGAAAAGTTTGGTATCTCTGAGTTAATAATTATTTCCTTAAATTAAAATGTACTAGTCAAAGAAAAATTGCTTTTTTAATTTCAACTTTCAAATTTCAGATGAAATGTATTGCACATGTTGCTTCCAGTAGATTTTAAAGTCAATATTTATGAATTTGGTTTATTTTCTTAAATTTTTTTCATTTTTTATTTTGTCTTTATCTTTTATAAATGCCTTTAAGACAAAGCACTTAAAATTTTTATTCAAAATAGTTATTCGTAAAATCTTTTAAAATATTCAATTTTTGGTTTTTATATTAGTATAGATACTGTATTATGAGCATTGTTCTGAAGGGCTTGGCCCTGACCTTGACAACCTTGATCAACCTTGAGGGTCATCTTGAAATATGACCTTAAAATCATCATATAGTGCCATATCTGTTTACATTAACTAAACTCCATGGTAAATTCAAAAGTGGAATCCATAAAACCTGACAAAGTAAAATGCACCACTCTATGATGACGAAAGGAACGAATCGAAAATCACTGGCATTTTCATGACTTGTTTCTTTTTATTGACATAATTGTGTACGCTACATCACAGACATACAACACTTACAAATTCAAACAACAAAAGAAATACATTTGTATATGACAGTCACCAACAAAAACAGTTTTTGGAGTTGATTGTACATACAGTATAGCAAGACATGATGATTATACACTGGTAAAAAACAATTTTTCCCTACAGTTGGTACAGTAGATACCTCTGATTAATATAAACTTTTGATGTTCATACTTGTTTTATTTAAGAATTTACAATTGTCCAGTGAAGGTTATAGTTGTAGATGCGTTTAGATCTCTTGTTAGTACAAGTTTCAGTACTTATCTGTCACTTGTAATACTGAGAATAAAAGTCACTACAACTTAGCTTTTCCTGCATACGATTGGTTTCCTCACATAACTGGGTATTTTATACAAAAGTCAACATCTTTTATATTTTGGTCAGTAAATAGTTTTCTTTCCTGAAAGTAAATTTTTTTAATGCAAGTGTGAAGGTGGAAAAAATAATTTCTCATTGAGTTTTTCTTATTGGTAATGATTGAACAAAAAACATTTCAGACTTGTGAAAAAATATAACATTTTCACTATTTCACTATTTCAGTATTTCTATTCCAAAAATATTCTTTAATATTTCATGTTTGTTAATTTATAGAAAGTAACCATGCAATATCTTTAATTTAAAGTAATGTGTTTAAAAGATGGTCTCTGATATTTGAGTGGTGACAAACATTCTTCTTTTATCTTTTATAAAAAAAAAAAAAAAAACTACTTGTAATATCTATATGTAATAATTGACTTATTTTGTTCAGGTACTTTAAACTTTTCCTATGTTTAGTTTGATTTCAGAATGTTTGGAAAGACAAGATAGTTGAAATACAGTACGTCCTCGGGATTTAATTATTTCAGGATGGAGTAATGGACACAATATTTTAACAAATTAGGGATTCAATTAAATCGTGATGAAGTAATGGATACATTATTTTAACGGGTATTCAGAATTTATTTAATTATATTGTGATAAAGTAACGTATACTTTAATTTCACTGGTATATTAGAAATTCAATTATATCCTGATGAAGTAACTGACACATTATTTTAACTGGAATTCAGGATTAAACTTTTTGTGATGAAGTAGCGGACACATTTTTTAAGCAGCACTTCAGGATTCAATAATATTGTGATAAAGTAATGGACACATTATTTTCATGGGAACGCGGAATATAATAATATAACATGATGATGTAATGGACGCACATTTGTTTCATGGAAATCCGGAATTTAATAATATCGTGATGAACTAGTGGCTACATTGTTGTTTTCATGGGAATTCGGAATTTGATTATATCTTAATGAAGTAATGGAAACAACCCAACAACTCAGAACTTTTCTCAGTTCATATAACATCTATAAAACAATAAATTTTCCAATTCTCATTTCAAACAATATCGATAGAAACAATTTCAATTCTCAGTTAAAACAACATCAATAAAAACAGTAAAATATTTATTTTAAAATAAAGATTCAGATGAATAATTGCTTCACTTTAAAGTAATCAAAGAAACAGAAAAAAAATATTTTCATGTAATTGTTAATAAAAGAGTAAAAGTGCCTTTTTAAAGACAAAAGTTGAGGTCATTAATTAATATCATTGTTCAGTTGAAAATTGGTTTGAAATTAAAATTACCCCCAAGAATTAAAGAACCTAAAACCTTCCCATATCTAGATATTCTCATTCTTTATCAAAGCATTAAAAAAGGGCAATATATATATAATATACCCTCAAATTTGATAGATCCCATTCCCTTTTGTAAATTAAAAAATTCTTATTTTAAAATTCAGCAATTGAATTCAAATTTAGCTCATAATGACTTGATTGGTTGAAAATTTTCCCTTACTTTTCCATTATTAGCAATGAAATTTGGGCTTTCGACAACTTGAAGTTAACAATACTGCATTATTATAGTGTCTGAGTACAACATTTATACATTACCTGCTTTTTCCAAACATTGTTAAAAAATGGTAAAGATTAAACACTGGCAAGTCAGTATAACAGTACCTAACTTGACACAAAAGGCATGAAACCCAAGCATGATACCCAAGCATGGCACCCAAGCATGGCACCCACATTACCACTAGCACTACATGGATAGAATATATATATACTGGCTTGCTGATGTTTTGTTTCATTGTTTTCTTTAAATATCCCATCATCCATTATAGCAACAGCTCTATAGTTGACCTGGGACTGGGCTTTGGAGCAGGTTGGGAAGAATAAGGCAATGTCCAGGGACTGGGATTTATATATGGGCCCAGAGGTCTTGGAGGGGAAGCCCAGAGGCTGGGGAATCAGGGGTCTAATAAAAGGGAGAGGGGGTTCATGGACTAGTATTTAAGGACTTGGAGGTTGGGGAGGGTTACCCCAGGGGCTGGTGAAATGGGGAGATAAAAGGGAGCAAGGGAAGTCCAGGGCCTTGGGAGGAAGTTGCTGGGTAATGAGGGGAAGCACGTTATGTGTTGGTGTTGTATTCTCACTGTTGTGATATATGATTGTGTTGTTGCTTTGAAGTTTGTGGAGTACAAATACCCCTGTACTTTTGGATGAAAAGCATGACAAATTATTCCCTTTTGAAATTTCAGAACTCAGATAAATAATACTAGTAGCAAGATATTCCAGTTTTAATGTTTTAATTTACCAAAATCATTAAAGCATTGTTTGTATTATAAACTGAAAAAATAACTTCTAAACATCCATCTCCATGACAAAATTTTGGTTAAGGGCATACGATACAGTAGAGATCTCTCGTTGATTTTTTCTTGAAATTTTGGTAGAAGGTCAATTTCGATGTGTACTTTTGAAATATGCAAAGAAATATATACCTTCATGACTTACTGTTTGAGATAATTTGGTTCGAAATTTGAGTATTTGAAGGAAAAACCCTGAAATTTCAAAAATCAGGACTTTTGAGGAAAGTACCAATACTTTTGAACAAACAGTCATAACTTAACCGGGTTTTTTGTAAAATGTTCCCTTGATCCATGGCATCAGCATGCTGTAACAAGTAAACGGTTGAAATAAATAATTATATCCTAAATTCTTTTAATACAAGTGAAATAAAGAAGATGAAAATATTTTTGCGTCTACACAGAAGTGCAGAAAAAATTTCTGCTCCGGGCACTCCGGCTTCCTCCACGAATTAAAACTGACTGCCATGAAATAGAACAATAGTGTTGAAAGTGGAGTTAAACACCAATCAATCAATTAAATGTATACAATTGTTGACATTTTTAATGGATAATTGTCTTACTCAAGCAATTATACCACATCTACTTATTTGTATAGTGAAAACTACAATGAAAAAATATTTTGTTTATAAAAAAGATGTGAAGAAGTATACATCAACATGACAGCAACCCAATGTCAAAAACAAAAAGATGCCATAGAGTTTGTATATTTTGTAAAAAATACATTTTATCTAATAATTATTTGAAGGCCCATATTTTAATTTTTAATGTATTTTTCAGCTTACACAGTATGATGATGATCAGAACATTCAGGTTAGTAATAATAAGCTTAAATCTTTTGGTTGAATGAAAATTTTTAATCCATGGTGCCTGAAAAACGCAGATGTATATTTTATACAAATCTGAAGCAAAAAATATAAAAAGTAAGTACATGATGGCTTTTCATTCTTAATATGCTTTAAAATTAAATAAATTCATTGACTGTTTATGGAGAATTGCTTCAGTCTTTGTCTCCTGGTTACCACGTATTTGGATTGGATATAAATATCTTCTGACACATCAAACATTATATATATTATGTAAATTTGATTTCCATGTTTTAATTGAAATTTTATTTTCTATTTGTAGACAAAGTGCCTTGGAAATTTATAAATCAACTGATGCTGAAGAAGGGATTCTGTTGATCGAAGGAACACCTATTGACAAACAATATATGTAGTATTACAGTTATGTGAGAGAGAGAGAGAGAGAGAGAGAGAGAGAGAGAGAGAGAGAGAGAGAGAGAGAGAGAGAGAGAGAGAGAGAGAGAGGGGGAGGGAGAACCTGTTGTAAAGATTTATTCTTTCTCAACCAGACATGTTGATTACATTAGAATTTAAAAGGCCTACAGTTCCCCCTTTTAAATACTTACATGGTCATAGTTAATACATATTTAACATTTAGGGTTTAAAGTAGTTAAATGTAAGACTTTGATGTGACCAGTGGAAAGAATCAGCTGTCATTGGTTAAATTTTCCTTTTATCAAATATGTTTCTATGTGAGCATAGTGTCTTTTGGAAACAAGAAATGCATTTGATATCGCTAAAACTTAAATTGAGCAGACTTGGTTGAAAAAAGAATAAATCTCAGTGGAATGAATAAAAAAATGTAATATCTTATTCATTTGATTTTTGTACAAATTCATCTGGCAATCATGAATATATTTTGGGAAGAGTAGTTCTATGCAATAAAATAAAAAAGTGACTATATGTATGTATAAAAATTAGTAGACATTTGTATATTACCATTTTAAGGCAGTAATGCAAGTATATATTATCATTATGGTTATCATCACAAACATGTCCTTTTTAGATGTACAACACTTTTTTTTATTGTGTTTTGTAAACTTTTCAAACCAGGAACACCAGTTGTGCTGAATGGGAAGACTGGCAGGCAGACATTTAGGGGTAAGGGGAGAGAATAGCCCTGCTTATCTTTTCATACTGGTTTAAGTTACTTCGGTAAAGGTTTTATTGTACATATCAGATGTATACATTTGTGAAGAGAGTTGTTATTTGGAGCTTTGTATAAAAAAATGGGAGAAAAAAGGGAAAAAAAAGGAAAGGAAAAAAAATTTAAACAGAGTTTTAGATAATAAAAGGGGGTATAAAATGTGGTTGTTATTTTCAGGTATATTTATAAGAGCATTTTTTTTAAATGCATCTGATATTTTTTTGTGTATAAAATGTTTTGTTATTTTTTACAGAATTGCTTTAGTGGCCTTCATAAAAGCACATCAGCAGGCTGAGATTTCGGGGTAAGGGGAGGGAATATCCCTTCTTATCTCTTCATACCGGTTAGTTCTTTCATTGCATGGAAGGCCTGCAATACTTCAGAATGTATTAGTTCTTTTATTTATAATATATATTTTTTGTTAGATATGTTATATCAGATATATATAATGTCAGATGAAAGTATTATTTAGAGCTCTGTAAAAAAATAAGCTTGTAAACAGAGGTCTAGATAATGCATTAAGTGGTTTGGTCTGCCATGGGGATTTAAAATTATATTTCTATCATCACCATCTACAAAAATGCATCTGATATTATATGCCCCCTTTCTAGTTTTATGTCCACCCAAATATAATGACTTCAGATTAATTGGTCTTTAAGTTTGATTCTCTAGGGTCTACAGATATGCTTGTATCCATCTACATGGGGATCTTTCCATATGTCCTGCATTAGACGATAGTTGTTATATTTCTTTGGACACTTAAATTTGTGCATCATCATGTATCCCAATAATTATGAGTCAACATATTAAAGGTCATGGTCACATAATAAAACAAAATACAAACTGTTGAACCTAAGGTTTTTTAGTAGTTAGATATTATATAAATTATTTTCAGTGACGGACATAAAAAACATGTTAACATTACTTATCAGTAAGCATTGGATACTTGTATACACATATGGGAAGTTAAGCCGCTCTCTGTGTTAAGGGTTCACAGATGCTATACCTCCCTTTTAGGTATAGTAAAGTCCCCTACCATACGTATCAAGTATCCGCTAGTACTGGTACAAACTGAGTGAGGTAGCTCAGTTCGATCGAGACCCGAGTCGAGTGACTCAGTCAAAACGTTTGGTGGGTGAGGATATTTTATCTACCATACGTACCAAGTATTCACTTTAACTGGTACAAGTTTGACAGAGCGCGGTGGCTCTGTCAACATGTTTTTAACAGGGAAGGGGTATTTTATTTGTTTTTATCAAATTTTAATTGGGGATATTTTACTCTTTTTATCCAAATTTTTATTGGGGATGTTTTACTGTTTTTATCCAAATTTTTCATTTGGAATGTTTTTACTGTTTTTACCCAAATTTTAATCGGGAATGTTTTACTGTTTCTATTCAAATTTTAATTGGGGATATTTTACTGTTTTTATCATTGTTTTAAATAGGTAATTTATTCTTTTTAACAGGGTCGGGGTATTTTATATGTTTTTATGCAATTTTAATTGGGATTGTTTTAGTTAGGGAAATTTTACTGTTTTTATCTAAATTTTAAATGGGATCCTTTTGTTATCAAAATTTTAATTGGGGATGTTTTACTGTTTTTATCTAAATTTTAAATGGGATCCTTTTTTTATCAAAATTTTAATTGGGGATATTTTACTGTTTTTATCCAAATTTTATTTGGGGATGTTTTACTGTTTTTATCAAAATTTTCATTTGGGATGTTTTACTGTTTTTAACCAAATTTGAATTGGAGATGTTTTCCTGTTTTTATCTAAATTTTAAATGGGATCCTTCTTTTAATCAAAATTTTAATTGGGGAAATTTTACTGTTTTTATCAAAGTTTTAAAAGGATCATTTTATTGTTTTATCAAAATTTTAAAAGGGGTATTTTACAAGTTTTTACCAAATTTTAATTGGAGAGATTTTATTGTTTAACAAAATTTTAAATAGATTATTTTGCCTTCTTTATCAACAATTTAATCGGCCTTTTCTTATTTATTTTTTTTAAATTGGCTGTATAAGTCTTGCCAAAGTCAAATCAGAGACTTTTAAACTGGTACTCCGAAAGGAAGAGGCAGGTGTCTTACCACGGGCATTTGTCTTGGTGAACTAGCACCTTAAAGTCCAGATATCCCACAGGCCACCTGGCTAGTACAAGCAGACAGGTACTTTTGTACCATTTGGCAATTTTTACTGTAGGACTTTTTCCTTTTTCTATTTTCCTTTTTTTTTAATTGTTTTAAAATATTTTTACACCTTTCAGTTAAAAACACCTTTTGGCTGCATAATGGTTATCCCAGGACCATTTCTCTTCATAAAATTTACATCACACATTTTGGCTTATTGTAACTTTGGCTGTTATCTTAGAATAAAGGAAATGATATAACCATTTAATATTAAAATAAAAAGTACAACTTCAAAATTGGCTCAGTATTAAAAAAAAACATCCATGTTGGATGTCAAAAAGTTTAGTATTGAAATGTTTATTCTTCCATGCCCGGTACTTCATGATTAAAAATCTGTTCATCAACTAACAAACTTTACATAGGGGTATCTAAATTAAACACATAGAGTAGGCTAATATAGGTGGCTAAGACTGGTATGGATAAGAGAGAAATGGATGGAGGGAGAAATAGGAAGAATTGAGAGGGTGAGGGTAAATAATGAAAATGGTATGTAAAGATGTATGTTCTAGAGGGAGAAAAAGGAAGAATTGAGAGGATGAGGGTAATGTTGAGAGTTGTATGCAAAGAATTAAATTTGAGAGGGAGTGAACGAGTGAGAAAATGTTAATTTTTTTATAAGGGCTTGATGTACTGGTCTTATGGAAGTGCAGTTTTCTCTTTTCTCTCATGTAGTTTCTATTTTCTTCAGAAATCTGTTAACATTTTAACTTTGAAATTACTGCTGTCTAAAAATTTACAAGTTAACAGCCTTTCTTGTTACTGATTATGTGCTGATTTTATATAAACATTGTAGCACTTCTCAGTGACTAGATAGGGTTGCAGTTTTTATCAATTTGAACAGCATTGACTAACAGTTATAGATGCAGTGATAAAAACACTTACACTTTATGAATATTTCTTTCATTCTGAGAAATTTTGCTCTCCAGTCTTGTCATGCATACTCAGAATCTTTTCATAACTTTCTTGGTCTGAATTCTTCTTAGTGCATCTTTGCTGTCAAGTTTATTATTCATTCTCATCATATGGGTTTTATGTCAGTCTTAAAATGCTGAAATTTTTTGCAGATATTTAATATTTCATGGTCAACGTCCAATAGTAAAATTCAGTCCGTATATTTTTACCAACTACAAGCAAAAATACAAAATGGGCCACTAAGACTTTCTATTGGCATGCATCATGGTATATTCAAGCCTCTTTTTAACCGCCTCGGTAGTATTGTGGTAGTAGGTTCGCCTCGGTGAAGGAGGTTCTCAGTGTTTGAAGCCCAGCAGAGTCGAACTAGACTTTTAAATTGATATATGCCTCTTCTTCGCTAAGCACGCTGCATGAAGAAGAAACAGCAAAGATTGGTCGGCTTAAAGTCAGAATAATGTGTCCGGGTAGGGTGACACATTTTCAAACGGACTGTTAAGTAGCATGTTAAAAATCGAGCTGAGTGTGTTGGTGTACAACAAAGCAGAGTTTTAAGCGAAACGTCTAATAGCAAATATTTTCAGCAGGACAAGATCTACAAAATGATCAGCAAAACAATATCTAATAATATTTCAATAAAGGCAAGCTTGTAATTTCCCTTCATATAGAAAGTATCCTTTGAATGAAGATTTTTACCCATATCTTGTATTTTGTGAGAAATTATATTAGACAGAGAGAAATTAAAATAGAAAAAAAATATCAGCAATACAAAATAAAAAAAAAAAGAGGTCATGAATAATATTATTGTCTTCAATGTTGAAAATGCACATAAATTTTGCAGAACAAGGTGATGCAGAGATTTATCTCCAAATAAATTACAAATATAATGAAATGGTCCAATAATAGCCACAAAAATTTAAAAAGGTGAAAATACCAAACCTTTAATATACAACTAAATAAAAGTTAATTGACAATTTGCCTCATTGGCAATCATACCACATCTCTATTCTTTTATCTTGTAAGAGCTTAAATAATCAAACTTGCAGAAGTCAAAATGATAGTCAATAGTCTGTCACACAAAATTCAGGCAAAATTTGTGTACAAAGCGAAAAAAGCGAAAAAAAGCAATAGTAGCAAAAGAGAGACGAAAGATATCAAAAAGTGATAACTTAACTCATAAGTCGAAAACGAACTGACAATGCCATTGCAAAAAACAAAAGACAAATAACAGTATACAAAACACAACATTGAACCACATGCGCACCCGTTTTGTTACTCCTACGAAATACGTTGATAAGTAATACCAATCTGATTAGGCATCACACAATAGCGTATGAGTAATTGACTCATACATGTAGCAACAGTTGAAAATCATTAGTGAATCCTTAAAAAAAACAGGTTCTCCCCTCGAATATCAAATGATTGTCTCCTAATATCTGACTGAAACTAGTTTGAAGGCACCAACCCTCCTTTAACCAGGACCAGTGGTATACGAGTACAACATACGAAATACATCTAGCAAAAACACAGAGTGGACGTCTCACCCAAATTTGTCAATATAACAGAACAATAAACAACTGTCATACAAGTGGGAGGTTATGCAATCTATATTACCAGGTTTAATCCATTATTTTCCCGAAAATGCCTGTACCAAGTCAAAAAAGAGAGTTATTTTTTACTCGTTCCGTTGATTGATGACTTTTGGTTTTGTCAAATTTTATATTATATTCAAGGGCTAGAATTTACTATTATGACCGTTATGGAATATCTATTTCACCTTAGACGACGGATATGTTCCAATTGTCGTTTCCAAAATTCCGTCATTTTCCCCCAAACATGACTTACCGAATTATACTTATCTGCAGACTTGTACTTATATGAGCAACACAACGGGTACCACATATGGAGTAGGATCTGCTAACCCTTTCGGAGCACTTGAGACCCCCTCCCCTCGGTTTTTATAAGGGTTCGTGTTCCTCGGCCTTTAGTTTTCTATTTTGTGTTGTTTGAAAATGAGGAATCGTATTTGATCGACACCGTTGGTTGAATATACCTCATCAAAGTATTTCATTAGGCCATCTTTACTGTAGAAAGAAACCAGACTCAAGCTAGCGACCAATTCCAGCGACCAATCAAGCTAGCGACCAATTCTATCGACCACTAAAGTTAACAATGAGCATCAACACGTTACAGAACCATTTAGAGATATGTCTGAAAACCACAAAATGACATTATGCTACAACGTTCTACTTATATTTAATACGTAATATATCGCTATTAATTGTTTAATGGACATATGTAATAAGAATAAATGCTTATAATTTTAGAAAGGAAACACCAATTAATTTTATTTGAATTTTACTTTTGATTCCAACAAATTAACGTGAGGATCGTTTTTGCTCGAGGCTAATGCTCTAAATTATTTATTCAGTTTTTGAATATTTTATATGAATTTATGAATGATTTTATTCTCATAAACTAGTACATAGCTACAGAGAAAATAACAGTTCATATATAAAACATATTTTGTTTCGCATTTGTGAAAAATAAATAACAATATAATAGTAATACAGTTCCTCTAACCAGGAGGACAGACTTTCACTGATATGTATCGTATAAATCTACACAATTTTTCTAGTTCAACAACATTTTCAGATGAGAATACATTATTAAATTTAATAATGTTTGCAATTTCTTTACAATAATGTGGTAAATATTTCTCTCTTTCTATGTTAACAAATTTGCACGACATAATGTAGTGAAATTCATCGCCAATATCTGTAGAGCTGCATAGATGATAAGACCTTTTCGATCTCGGAATAGTTTATCTGTAGTATCTGGAATGTTATTTGTTTGCTAAACTAAGATTTTTAACGTGAAACAAAAACTACATCGTACATATAATATAGACAAATTAATTAAAGGCTATCATAGTACATAACGGCTAAACCAAGTCTCAAGATTAAGGGCATACGATACAGTTTTGATCCCATATTGAAATTTTGATAAAAATTTGCATGTAGGCTATTTTTTACCTGATTAAATCAAATATGTAATAAAAAATATCCCTTCATGTGCTACTTTTTGAGTAAATTGAGGTTCAAATTTCTGATATTTTCTCAAAATACGGATTTATGGACTTATTTTTCCTTTCGATAGAAATACATAACTTTTTTGTTTAAAAAGATAAACACGAGCTGTTTTTTGTTACATAATTTGTAATTAATATGTTATATAAATATTGTATAAATTTGTACATTTTATTTTTACAAATAACTCAAATTTCTCAAATGTTCATGAATGTAGAAAAAAACCGTCAATTTTTGCTGTATATTAATCAAATTTAAAAAAATTGCACTATTTACGTTTTCATGAAAATTGGTACACATAATCTTCTTACGTAATCAAACCAAATGTCATTTTAAAAAAGAGGGGTCCATGAACTCGTTTTCAAGTTAAATCAGTTTGAATGATAAAAATCAGCCGAAAACTGCATATTTTCCCGATAAGTCAACGTTTGACGTCGCGAAAATAACAATTTACGTTAGCAACGTCATTACCTCCCCTGTAACTGTATCGTATGCCCTTAAGAGGTATGTATACGTAAGTATTTTATGTAAAACAGAATAAGAACATCTGGTGGTAAAAACTTATGTGTTTTGTAGAGAATATAGAAGGGGTGTTTTCATCGTCTTTTTTGTTAATATCAAAGAAAAAAAAGGACAGATGTTTGTTTTTTCTCACATCTCCTTCTTCGTCAATGATGCAGGGATAAATATGGGATTCCCAGTTTTGCCGTGAAGTTTTTAAGAGAGTGGCGAAAGATACCAGAGGGACATTCAAACTAATAAGTCGAAAATAAACTGACACCGACATGGCTAAAAAAGAAAAGACAAATTGACAGACAATAGTACAGAAAACGCAACATAGAAAACTAAAGACTGAGCAACACGAACCCCACCAAAACTGGGGTGTGATCTCAGGTGCTCCGGAAAGGTAAGCAGATCCTGCTCCACATGTGGCACCAGTTGTGTTGCTCATGTTAGTACAAACCCCGTAATAAGTCTAATTCGGTAGGTCACATTCGTGAAAAGGGGACGGGATTGAAGTTACGACATTAGGAACATATCCACTATCATCTGTCAAACGGATATTCCATAACGGACCACCAACTCGTGATGGCGTCCGTAAAATTTAAGAAGGGATGAATTCAACTTCACCACTTGGAACTTTTGGTTTAATAGCTTCCTTGTGAGCAGCACAAGGAAATCATGATAAGAAATGCAAGCACTAGAATATCGTTTCAACTGGGAGATATATATTCCTTATACAGGCGCTGCTAGAATGTTGCTATATAGAAATGGAAAGTTCACAATTGTGAAGCTGATATCATCTTTAGTTAGACATTCCAAATGAATGATTTTTATACGACCGCAAAAATTTTTTGGGATCGTATAATGGTATGATGTCGTCGTCGTCTGCGTCTACTTCGTCGTCGTCTGCGTCGTCGTCCGAAGACACATTGGTTTCCGGACAATAACTTTAGTTTAAGTGAATGGATCTCTATGAAATGTTTTAAGAAGGTTCAATACCACAAAATGAAGGTTGGGATTGATTTTGGGGATGATGGTCCCAACCGTTTAGGAATTAGGGGCCGAAAAGGGGCCCAAAACAAGCATTTTTCTAGTTTCAGGATAATAACTTGTGTATAAGTATTTCGATTGCTCTGAAATTGTACGACAATGTTTAATACCACAAGTAGAAGGTTGGGATTTATTTTAGGGGTTATGGGGCCAACAGTTTAGGAATTAAGGGCCAAAAAGGGGCCAAAAACAAGCATTTTTCTAGTTTCCAGACAATAACTTGTGTGTAAGTGTATGGATCTCTCTGACATTGTACCACAAGGTTCCATATCACAAAGGGAAGGCTATGATTGAGTTTGGGGTTAATTGCCCAAATATGTAGGAATAAGGGGCCAAAAAAGGGCCAAAAACAAGCATTTTTCTAGTTTCCAGACAATAACTTGTGTTTAAGTGTATGGATCTCTTTGAAATTGTACTACAAGGTTCCATACTACAAAGGAAAGGCTGGGATCGAGTTTTAGAGTTATTGTTCCAAGGGGGGTTTCAAAAAAAAAATTTTGGGGGGGGATTTTTTTTTCCAATTTTTTTAGAGGATTGAATATTGTGTCAAAATTTGTACCAACTGTTCAGGGTTCGATTTCTGCGGTCGTATCAGGCTGCGCTCAGCAAAGCATTTTATTGTAATTATAAGCAATATTTTCAAAGGTTTTGTCATGAAGAGGGAAAAAAACACGCACAACAACGGGCTTTTGTTAATTATAATTATATATTATTAAAATGAAAAAGAAAATAGATTCAACAAAGTATAATTTGATAAGCTTTGGTCTATTCTTCAGAAGTAAAGTTTTAGTTCATCTGGCTCCTGCTAAAAGATGTTAGTTAACATGAAATTTTAAAATATATACTGTGAACATTTATGTATATTATATGAACCTTTGAGGAACATATGTAATATTTTTTAACGAATCTAATAAATGACTAAAAAAAAAACAAATGTTAAGGTATTCATATTTCGGGGTTTTAAGTTTAATACTTAATGAGATTACGATACAGTTGAATAGTTAAGCGTTTTTGCGGTAGAATTCCGGTTGTTCAGAAATCGTTAATATTTGGCTTAATAGTTGGATACTGAGCTAACATTACGGACTTGGAATATTTTACGAAATTAAGATACAAAGATAAGTAAAAAGGATATCTTATACAGAGAAAAATATAAAGGTAGGACCGTCTCCTGTTACACACTAAACATGGCATGTTTGAAATGTTTTATTTTTGCTATTTTCGGGTAAGGTTTGATGTGATGATGTTTAAACATGATGTTTAAACTGATAGACAAAGTATACAGTCCTGCACGCCATGTCGATAAATAAAGATTGAATGGAGGCTATAGCACAATCGTTGATAACTATCGTAAGCTTGGTCAGTACCAAAGCCGACCGACTGAAATGGACGTCCATTATATGACACCTTAGACACATGGCACTTAAACGTAGATATGCAGTAAATGTAGACGTTGCATGGTATTGAAAATGTCTGTAATCATTGAACAAGTACGTGGTCACATCCATAACTAATCAGTATACACATAAGGGAAGGAGGATAAAGGGAGCTGCACTAGCACTAGCCTTATAACTGATACGTGACTGATGATGATGTTGTTGTTGAAGACTATACAAAGATGTCTTTTGGATTTTTGTGTCGTTTGGTTGCTGTCTCATTGACGTATACAACACAGTTCATTTTATCTATACATACAGATACACTCATATACAAAAAAATGAAAATGTCTTTTGAACAACGTTTCTAGTTCCATGTTGAGATTTATATTATAACATGCCAAAAATTACTCATAAAGAAAAGCTGGTTCTTTAACCTTGAGGTTTATGAAATTAAAAAAAATCAGCTGAAAATTTATCATAGTTCTGTAAATGATAAATAATGGCCAATGTCGAATTTGACTGCTGAGCGGATGGGATCCCAGGGGGACCGTGACACAGTTACACCAACAATTATATCGACCAAACGAAAAGCAATCAAAAAATAAAATGCTTGGAAACTGATGTCCTCTCTAGAGTCACAGATGTATTTACAGACTTTGATACCAGACAAGGCCTTTAACTGGTTTTTATCCTTAGTTGTTGTTTTATATTTTGTCATTTATCAGCTACAGTGGCACATGTTACACTAAAATAAAAACATTTGGTATGATTGACAGCGAGAAGGCTATCTGCCAAAGAACGAACAAAGAAGTTCAGTTATCAATTTCAATTTTTATTTCATTTTCAACTCGTTTACATTTAATGAGGAAAATAACAGAAAATATTGGAAAACCTTTATTCTCTATGTAAAAAGCCGAAAGTAGACGATAACACAGTGTATATAAAGTGCGAATCCAGTTAGTCCATTTTCACTGTCGTACGCGAGTATGTCTATTGTAGAATAAAGGATGATGGGGAAAACTGCGTTTGTTTACTTTTTGAAAATACAAAATAATTGATTTGAATGTATGTTTTAACACAGTTTTATTAGAATATAACTTTTTAATGCATAATAACAGGATTAAAGTTAAAAAAAAAGTGTAATTAAAGCAGCTGAATCCATAGTATTGATTACTGAATGCGATTCATTTTAACTAGAAATGCGATGTGCGATCATTTCTGATGTGGAATTTTTGGAGGTGCGAAGAATTTTCATTGTTTTATATGATAATTCGACATGCAACTACTGAAAATAGTCTTTTAATGACTTTAATATGAATGATATTTACAATTTATAAATGCAAGCTAGTCGTAGATGCTTACTTGAATATACACGGGTATAACCAACGTATGGTTGATTCTGGACGTTGTGCGTTGTGTACCGTTCGTCGATTTTTTTCTGTACGTTCGTTGCGTGTTTTCGTCATAGTTCTGTACCGTTCGTTAGTAAAACATTGAGAACATAACTAGCTGTTTCTATTGAAATACCTTTCTTTTATTTTTTGTTAGCAAGCATTACAACTACTAAAACGATTTGACATTTCTAACATTTTATATTGAAGATTAAAACAACGTGAATTTTTTTATTTGTTTGACCTTGAAACAGATCTTACTAGAGCTAGAGAAGCCCACTCATTGGGAGCGCCTGATTGCAATCCAGTTTCTTAGAAATCCAGTATTTTGATTTTGGGTCAAGCTCACACGAAGGTCAGGATGATATGCGTCACATCGCCTTAAGGTGATACACGTTCATATCATGCATATTCAAATATTTTTGGTGTGTTTGCTATTAGTGTGTCATGGATCCGAAAACATACTGGAGTAGATCATTCATGAATATAACGTATTTTTATGGCGAATTTTCCTGGAAAAGTTTAAGTACTCGCTTAAAAAAGCTTTGAAAATCTGTCACGCCGTTTCATACATGTTTCTACCATATTGATATGCTTTTGCACAACGAACAGTAAAAGAATATGCAACGAACGGTACTAAAGAAAGCAAACAAACTACAAAGAGAATGAATCGTATAGTGCCGAAATTCTGAGGTCAGTTTTTCAAGTAAATGTCTACAAATAGAATAAAACAACGGGTTTCTCATTCGCATTATGTATTTTAAACAACAACAAATCACAAAACACACGGTCGCATTTAGTGTAAGAGCCAACCGACTATGCTCTATTTGTAGTTTAATCAAGTTTGAGTTACACAGAGTGTTTGTTTCGCAATGTTTACAAGTAATTCACAGACCTGTCTATTTAAGATGGTCACAGGGTGTTCATGTAATATAAATAATATACAATCCTGTCAGGAGCAGTAAACTTTGTTTTCATAAACATTGAATACTTAAATGAACAGTACGTCAATTAGTCTTTGGTGAAAATATTAGGACGGTCTATCTACCAACATCGCTTCGCGATGCAGCGATTAACGTCCGGAATCAACTGCACGGCGTTTATACCCCGTGGTATAGAACCATTCAAACATGTAACTATAAACTGTATTCAATATATCCTTGTATTCTTACAATTACGTATTTGCTTATTTGTAACAACGATTTGTAAGATATAATGCTTATAGTTTAAAGGTGTGGTTGGCTTGCTTGCTTTGTTTGTATAAATGTTTTCTCAATCTTAATTGCAATGCTTAAGCAAACATTTATACAAACAAAGCAAGGAAGCCAACCAAACCTTTAAACTACAAGCATTTGGAAAATAGCTCTAATGACGTTTTATTAGTATGTGATGTAGATTTAGACCGAAACCGAAAACTTTGCTTTTTCGGTGACGTGGATGGCTTAACTGTCCAAGATATATGTATTCCATGATGGTGTGTCACAGGAAAGGATAAATTTTATCTTACATATAGATCTGGATCTGGACAAATTATTAGAGAAAATAGAGTTGACTATATTAGCAATAAATGCTATTTTTACGGAATTTATTGATATATTACCTCAGACTTTCACTCACAGAGTATGCATAAATAATCAATCCTTCTAACTTCATAAATTTGTGTTAGAGAGTCGACTTTATATGATGAAATTAATTAATTTCCTTCTCTGAAAATGCATCGCATGTACAATAGAAATGAATCAGTCCTACAGTGAAAATGAAAGTCTAGTATCACAGTAAACATAAATCGCATAACGAAAACAGCATAGTGGAATTTAATTCAATAACAACAAGCTGAATAACAAAACCTGTTTTAAGTTATAAAACATTAATAATTATTTTAAAAGGTACATTTTTCTGCAAATGAAACTTAACTGCTGCTTTTAAATCTATTGCACGCTCTGTTCGTGGACTATTCTTAATATTTATCTTTTTGTGTATCAATTTTACACCTGGATGGCTGTAGGCGCGATGAAAACCCGTCCGCATCTCATACCTATATCATGAATTTATAAAAACAGTACAAATGATATCTTATTTCTTAATTTATTAAAAAATCATGAATTTGTCGTCTGTTTATTTATCATTCTACATTAGAAATTCATAGCAAATACAGTAAAAATGATGTATTCGACCACGGGTAAACACATGTATAAGTGAATGAGAAAAGCCATTCGGGGCTGTCAATTCGCTGTCAGTGAGCTGTCAATGTTCATAAATCAACAGAGCGTACGGTTTAGTATATGCTAGTAGAGCTATAATATTGTGAGAACACTTTGTACTCCGTACAAATTAAACGTACAAGTTGAACAGATTGACAGAGCAGACTGTCCCACTCGGAGGACAGACTGTACCAGCCCGCACTGTCTGGTAGTGACAGACTGTCCCACTCGGAGGACAAGTTGTACCAGCCCGCACTGTCTGGAAGTGACAGACTGTCCCACTCGGAGGAAAGGCTGTACCAGCACGCACTGTCTGGTAGAGACAGACTATACTAGCCTCACTGTCTTGTAGTGACAGACCGTCCCATCTGGAGGACAGGCTGTTAGATTGTATTATATTTGTATATATATAACTGTTCGTCGTTACTTTATATCGGCAAAGAGCCCGTGTGTATATTTTATTTCATTGTGCATAACAAAGATAGATATATAGTTTTTAGAATTGCCGTATTATTTATGAACAGCTTGAATCCAAGTATTTACTGGAACAAATCGTTTCAGATATAAACGCCCTACTGGTTACACGTAACATATTTGGTGGCTAGCGGTTGGGATTCAAGTTGTCCATTAAATACTATTTGCTTGATTGATCGTCATTTAATTTATTGTCAGTTGACATCAGTGTTTAATTAAAAGATTAAAGTAAATCAACCGTGAGGCATAGTTGTTACACTAATGTTATGAATATGGTATAACACTGACCAGTTTACTCGGAACTACATATACTTGACTTTACTATTACCAATGTACATTCGGAAGACTACTACGTCATATTAAGGAATTCCGGGATTCCCCATGGTATATTTGACAGTCATTACCCAAGTTGTTATCCTGATCGGACGTCCCCATTTGATGAGCGGCCTGATAGATGACCAAATGACTCAAGCCTAGGATTGTTATATTCAGGTAATATAACGCATACACATACCCTTATAAAATCATTACAGTGGTGTCAGAAGTCGGCACGATTCCACTGATTTACACTGCGGTTTATCGGTGAAATTTATTCCCGCCGAATTTCATATTTTTTCTTTGTTTTCGCGAGAGGAAAATTTTTGTTTCTTCTCTCCCGCGATTGTATTATTTCATGGCGCGCTGATTTATCAGTACTTTTGATATTTGCGCAAGTGATATATTCGTTTCATATCCATATTGTGATTATCAGACTTTCCGTGTGATAAAATTCCCATCCCCCTTTTTGTAATACATTTACAAAATACACAGATTTGCATACACCTTGAGAATAAGACAAAATAACCTTATAAACAATCTACTAGTGGATAGTTTTTGATTATCTATTTGGTTTATTTCAGGTTTTGTTTATTTATTTTAATACAAATCAACACATTTTTTTTTTCATTCATTGGTATTCCGTTGCATTGGGCGTCAGATCTTCTGATGTCAGATATCATTTATGTTTTTCTTTTGTTTTTCATAAATTATTGATACAACTGTGTGCGTCAGATCTTCTAATGTCATAGTTGTTATCAAATTATTTTTTTTTTCATTTTGTTTAATTGTCTTGTCTGTTTTACCGTCTGAAAAGTGTTCACTCATTTACGGTAAAAGAATGTGTTGATAATATACTTGTACTACTATTTGTTGTGAATTGTGTATACATACGTCATTGCATGGAAGTATTATATTGACAGGAACTCCAACGAAAAATTAGCACATTCCCATCCCACTGATTTCTTTAAGAAAATAAAAGGTTCCGACTCAGTTTGTCAAGTACGTGATAACTCCTTTGTGGGGTATCTGTGATGCCGCCTTCGCCTGTTCTTTTAACTGAAGCTGGTCTTATCACGTGATTTGGTATCGATTGTCTTATCTACCTACCAATGTAAATAAACACGGAAACTCCCGTGGTTATTTGTGAATCGCCACATGAATAACAACACCTGTTTCCGTTCAATAAATGAAGAACAAAGCTGAAAAGATCGAAAAAATCGGTCCATAGTTAACAGAATGACATAAGAAAATTAACTGCATTCGGAAAGAGGGCAAGCTTATTTTTAGTTTTGTTGAGTATGTTTTAATCATTGGAACTTGGAAATCGGGAAATATCCGATTAGGAAAATTACATGATTCTGAAGTAGAGTGTTTGCAAAAAATAATGTGATGCGCGTGTAGTGTGCCGGATGGTGCCGGATAACTCAAATTTTAAGTTAAAGATTGTAAACTTTTATCGAGTGTAACACAAATATTTATGGTTTTCTCTATCGTAAAATATCGTAAAATGTTATTAACTTATTTATCAAATATGTTTTAAAGACTAAAAGAGGTTAATAATTACACGCATGTGATGACCTCTACATAGCAATATCAGGTTACGAGACATGCAGATGAATTGTTACACCTTTTATAATAATTCCAAAGTTGTAAACAACCTTAAACATTCAACCTAGTCCGAGATTACTCTGACGTCTGACAGATTTATTTTTACGGATGGCTTTAAATATTTCTGGATGCATTTAAAGAACGATCACCATGATGGGCCCTAAGCAGTTTATTTTTTTTTTATCATGGAAACCAAATTAGAATTTATTTATGTGTTTAAAAGCTTAACAGTTCTGAAACATCTTACACCGTGTGCTAAGCAATTTATGATTTTGTTTCTTGTTTAATTGCATGAAATATTTGCCATTGGACTTTCAGTAAACAATAAATCAAAATATTTGATATTTTTTCGGATCAAAGCTCTTTAACCCCGTCCCCCCCCTCCGGCCAACTTTTGGATTAAATTTTTGTTGGAAATTCTTTCATTAAACACTTCAGTAAAATATTTGCCAAAGTTAGCAGTAAAACGCGATAATAATTACTGATAAAAACTTTTCCGTTTACTTTACATGAGAATTTTATGATTTTCAAGCCTAACTTGTATATACATTTGTAACAGTTACGCGTGTTTAGCCAACGGCACTCTCATGAATAAATCTTACTATTTTAAAATTGATTGTAACTTAAACTGAAATGTTTATGGCTTGTGAGTATTTTTACTCTTCAGTTTTTTTTTTTTTTTTGTCTTTTTAATCGATGAAAACAGTCGCGGGGATTTCGTTTCGTTTCTTTTCTTTTTATTTGTTTTTAAGCAGCAAAACCCGTAAAAACTGACATTATATTTGTCATTCACATGGTCGGTAAATGTCATTTCCTTGACAATTAAGTACACATCCGGTTATTTCGGTATGTTCCGAAATTACGATCATTCACGAGGTTCCAAAAATTTTATCGGAACCCATGCATCCATAAGACAGTCGAGTTAATTAACAGATACTTAACGATTTTGCGGCATCGCACTATAAACGTTTGAAGTCCGCTTGTTGGAGTTCCTGTCAATATAATACTTCCATGGTCATTGTTTACAATTTCATGCCTGTGGTCAAATAGTATTTTTTCGGAGTTTGTGAATTTGTATATTTGATAATAAAAAAAAGACAAATATAAACATATTTGCTTGTGTCACTTATATGTTTATTTACATTTATGCATATGTGAAAGTTTTGAATATGAAGGTCCCTTGACTTATATGATGATATAAACAGGGTTATTAGAATTAATTAATTTCTGAAGCAGCATTGCGCGTCAGATCCTCTGATGTCATAGGTGTTTTCAGATTGTTTTTTTTATTTTGCTATACTTGTGTTTTCATTGGCAAATCAGATTAAAATTAGTATACCAATTTTTCTTAAATTGTGATTGTATGTACAGGTGTTTGTGATTTTTTTTTTTTAAATCTTGTTTTGTATATTGTAGTGTTACACAGTTTGTATTGTATATATTTTGTGTGTTTTTTGTGTTTAATTCCTTGTAATATTCGTTTTTTTTTTATGCTTTTATTTTAATCTTAGTTAGTAAATCTCAACTCAAAATATGAGTAACTCAAGTAATTTTGACGGAACAGCGCCGCTCGGATGGTCCCTGCTGAAAGCTGATATAGAGTCTACAGCTTTTGTGAAAGGATGGAAAAGTGAACAAAAATAACACACTGTGGTATCGAGAATTACTGGAAAAGCACTGAAGTTCTATAAGAACAGGTCATATACAGTACAAGCAGACTACGAAACATTGTGCAAACTCTTTAACGACCGATTTGACTCAGTTGGCTATCCATTACTCATTTTGGAAAATCTAAATAAAATCTTCTGATATCCAGATGAGTTATTGGACGAATTTACAGACAGGATTGAAGAGTTGGTAGAAGGGGCATTCCAAAATGAAACAGAAAATGTAAAAGAACATCTGATTATAAAATACCTCACTAATGCTTGTTGTGATGAAGAAGGGAAGGAACTAGTGAAAGCTGTCGCCGAAGATTCAGTGTACGAGGCAAAACGCTATCTCTGTACATTAAGTAAAATAACAGCTAAGAGATATTTAAAGCTGACAAGTTTATGGGAACCTAAAATGAAAAACAGAAGAGATGATATTAATTTCAAGATTGAAAAGACCGGAGACCATGATCTAATTGTAGGAAGCCAAGGAACAGATGAAATTGTTGATTCCGAAAAGACAACTAGAACAGTTAATAACGATGAACCAGAATATTATACTCCATCTAAACATTTGAATGAAGTGGAATGGAATGGAACAATGGAAAGGAAAAGAACTGGTACCAACTTGAAGATAGAAAAGACAGAAGACAACTGTTCCGTTATGATAGGACAAAGAACAGAGCAAACGGCTCACGAAGGAGAAACAATCGAGAAAGAATCGAACCCTGTAATAGAATACTATACAACACCATGCCATTTAAAAGATGTGAAGGAAGATGCAGTTTACACAATGGAAAGTCCCAGTCCCGAATATGAAACAGATTGGTTAGGTGAAGCTGATGATATAAGACAAACAGAGGAAAGTCCAAGTCCCAACTACAAACCAGATGCAATATGTGACGCCGATGAAAAAGGGCAGAAAATACCTACCAATTCCCACTGTTGTAACGAACAAAAACGTGATTGTGATAAGAAAATAAATCCAAGTAAAGTCAATGCAGATAAACCAAAAGAAACATCAAGGTTGATAACTCGACACAAACTCCATCTACTTGTTCAATCAATGGTAAAAGAAAATAATAACTTAGATAAAAAGAGGTCAACAAGCAGACAGGAATATATTTTAAAAGAAAACATTAATGTCAATGAAGATTCACAGTGTATACTAACATACGACCAGGTCAGGCAAACTCAAACCAAACACGAGAAAGGAGAAAATAAAGACGTAAAACAGTTAATCAACAGAAATTCATATCAAAAACAGTTAAGTCAGTCAGAACTAGAATTGCTTAGCAACATCATTGACCGCCTTACTCCAAATTCTGTATACTGCCAAGATAACCTGTTGACACTTGAACTTAAGGACAAAAAATATCGTTACTGGATGACATCACATGGCAATACGGAGACCCATAATCATGATGAAGGAGAAGATAGAGAACGAGATAGTAATAAAGAGGGAAACAGTCTTCAAGATACTCAGAGTAACTGCGTCAAAAGACAAATTCTGAAGACAGAACAATGGACACTAACTGACGAACTGTCATCTGGAAAAGATTCCAGTCTTACTAAAAGAAAAGAGGTGAAAGATCATAGTACACAAACAACAGATGATAATCAAACTCCAATACACTTTGATCAAGAACATAAATAGAACATGCATTTTACACAGACAGCCATCAACCATCGCAATACAGTCAAAGCAGAAGATGAACATATTGATCCTGGTTTCCTTGAAGGAGCAATATTAAAAGGAAAAACACGTACAGAAAAAAATCAGGAAGCAAAGAGATGTACAAGAGCATACGAGACCAACAATCTGGTCAGACATAATTTGAAAGATACAGAAAAGAAAGCTTACGTAAAGACTGAAAGGTCCAAATACAAGAAAATAAACTTGGAACAACAGATAAAAATGATAAAGCAGAACTTGATCACCAAGAAAAAAGAAAGTGATACAAGTAAAAGGAATATGATGAGAACAATAAAAAGAAAAGAAGAACAAGTTACAATGAGAATGTTACCAAAGACGAGAAGTTGGGATAAAGACGGGAAACTTAGATGGAAGAGACCTAAGGCTAAAAGATTCCATAATAAAACATTGGGGAGATCGGATTGGAACTTGAACCGTGACAAAAATGATGTTCAAACTGAACGATTGGTGACGGACACACCATTTGACATTTCTGCAACCCAAGATGGAGATACTGTTACAAAAAAATTAGTTTCTTGAGTTGTGTTTTTATGTTTTTAAATTTGATTGAAAATAAATGTATATAGTTACTTTATTATTTATATCAGAATTACATTTATATAGAATGCTATAGTTACTGTCATGCATATGTGTACTAGTGTTGGTTCAGAATACTAGTGTATAATTTATTTGAATTAATATTCGAGATGATATAATTTTAAGAAATTTATTTCTTTAGATATTCGCCACTGGACATAAATGGGCAAAAGACAATCCATCCATTTATTCATTTCAAACTGATGTGTCTGCTTAAAAACAACAATAATTTCAGCTTTACGTTGGTTTATGTCGGCATCATTTTATTCATATTAAACATTTATGTGGCTCTTTCTTATATCAGGAATATCTTTTCTTCCAAGAATTCTACTGGTAGGATCTTTACAACGACGAAGTGAACTATTTTACCCCAAAGAAATTGTAGTTGCATTCATATTAGCGTACGCAACTAATGCTTTTGAAATAGATCCATTGTTTTTATGGAAGAGGGAGGAAGTGGAAAGGATATTTATTTGATATTTTACATTGACGTTTATTAAGACATACACCTGTAACCATTAGACAGTTAATTAGAAATTGTAGGATTCGTTCAGTGAAACAGCACATGGTTGGTATACGTATTCAAAGCCCTGATATTATTTGGATCATTCATCTTTGCAAAATATGACTATGTGTTATCCTCAATAGATGAATTCTATAAAGTAATTTGTTTGGCGATTTCAAGATGTAGTATCGGAAGCTGTGTCATCAATATTTAGAATAAGACTTTTTTAAGTAAGCCTTTCATAATAAATTTTGTATATAGAGATTCTTTTGTATATTCGTGTACAGATGGGAAAGGTTAGCTGTGGTTCATAAATCAAATGATTATAGCGTTATATTGTATGACATTGGAGAATCTACCTACATGTATCAACTACAACTTTACTGACTAGTGTATTTCAAATTAAAGATGTATTTTCTCGCATTTAAACTTCAAACAGTTTATACAATCTAGTGTTGAGATATAAAAGAAAGTGCCATGACTTTATTCTACAGAACGGGCCCATTTCTATGAAAGAGGGAGGAATGTTATGAATATGGTATAACACTGACCAGTTTACTCGGAACTACATATACTTGACTTTACTATTACCAATGTACATTCGGAAGACTACTACGTCATATTAAGGAATTCCGGGATTCCCCATGGTATATTTGACAGTCATTACCCAAGTTGTTATCCTGATCGGACGTCCCCATTTGATGAGCGGCCTGATAGATGACCAAATGACTCAAGCCTAGGATTGTTATATTCAGGTAATATAACGCATACACATACCCTTATAAAATCATTACACTAGTTCAAGGCTGAGTCAGTAAGGTCTAGATCACTCACTTTCTATGGTGTCTATGGGGAGGGGTCATATCAGCAGGCATGTTATAAGTAAAAAAAAGGGTCAATAGAGACACTTTCTATTGTGCCTATAGGAAGGGGTCATATCAGCAGGTGATGTTATAAGTAAAAAAAGGGTCGATAGAGACACTTTCTATGGTGACAATAGGGAGGGTTCATATCAGCAGTTGATTTCATAAATAAAATAAGGTCAATAGAGAAACTTTCTTTGGTGCCTATAGGAAGGGGTCATTCAGCAGGTGATGTTTTAAGTAAAGAAAGGGTCAATAGAGACACTTTCTATGGTGCCTATCGGGAGAGGTCATATAGGCAGGTGATGTTATAAGCAAAGAAAGGGTCAATAGATACAATTGCTATGGTGCCTATAGGGAGTTGTCATATCAGCAGGTGATGTTATAAGTAAAAATAGATACACTTGCTATGGTGCCTATAAGGAGAGGTCATATCAGCAGGTGATGTTATAAGTAAAGAAAGAATTGATATAGACACTTTCTATGGTGCCTATAGGAAGGGGTCATATCAGCAGGTGATGTCATGGACAACGAAAAGGTCAATAGAGACACTTTCTATTATGCCTATAGGAAGGGGTCATATCAGCAGTTATCTCATAAGAAAAGAAAGTGTCAATAGAGAAACTTTCTATTGTGCCTATAGGAAGGTGTCATATCAGCAGGTGATGGCATAAGTAAAAAAAGGGTCAATAGAGACACTTTCTATTATAGCTATAGGAAGGGGTCATATCAGCAGGTTATCTCATAACAAAAGAAAGTGTCAATAGAGACACTTTCTATGGTGCCTATAGGAAGGGTTCATATCAGCAGGTGATATCATGAATAAAGAAAAGGTCAATAGAGAAACTTTCTATTATGCCTATAGGAAGGGGTCATATCAGCAGGTGATGGCATAAGTAAAGAAAGGGTCAATAGAGACATTTTCTATGGTGCCTATAGGAAGGGGTCATATCAGCAGGTGATGTTTTATTGAGTAAAGAAATGGTAAATAGAGACACTTTCTATGGTGCCTATAGGAAGGGGTCATATCAGCCGGTGATGTCATAAGTAAAGAAAGGGTCAATAGAGACACTCTCTTTGGAGCCTATAGGAAGGATTCATATCAACAGGTGATGATATAAGTAAAGAAAGGGTCAATAGAGACACTTTCTATGGTGCCTATAGGAAGGGGTCATATCAGCAGGTAATGTCATGAATAACGAAAAGGTCAATAGAGACACTTTTTGTTATGCCTATAGGAAGGGGTCATATCAGCAGGTGATGGCATAAGTAAAGAAAGGGTATATAAAGAAATTTTCTATGGTGCCTTTAGGAAGGGGTCATATCACCAGGAGATGTTTTATTGAGTAAAGAAAGGGTCAATGGAGACACTTTCTATTATGCCTATAGGAAGGGGGTCATATCAGCAGGTGATGGCATAAGTAAAGAAAGGGTATATAGAGACACATTCTATGGTGCCTTTAGGAAGGGGTCATATCAGCAGGAGATGTTTTATTGAGTAAAGAAAGGGTCAATAGAGACACTTTATATTATGCCTATAGGAAGGGGTCATATCAGCAGGTGATGTCATTAGGAAAGAAAGGGTCATTAAAGACACTTTCTATGGTGCCTATAGGAAGGGGTCATATCAGCAGGTGATGTCATGAAAAACGAAAAGGTCAATAGAGACACTTTTTATTATGCCTATAGGAAGGGGTCATATCAGCGTGTGATGGCATAAGTAAAGAAAGGGTCAATAGAGACACTTTCTATTATGCCTATAGGAAGGGGTCATATCAGCAGATGATATGATAAGTAAAGAAAGGGTCAATAGAAACACTTTCTGTAGTACCTATAGGAAGGGGTCATATCAGTAGGTGATGTCATAAATAAAAAAAAGGTCAATAAAGAAACTTTCTTTGGTGCCTATAGGAAGGGGTCATATCAGCAGGTGATGGCATAAATAGAGAAAGGGTCAATAGAGACACTTTATATGGTGCTTATAGGAAGGGATCATATCAGCAGGTGATGTCATAATTAACGAAAAGGTCAATAGAGACACTTTATATTATGCCTATAGGAAGGGGTCATATCAGCAGGTGATGTCATAATTAAACAAAGGGTCAATAGAGACACTTTCTTATGTGTCTATAGGAAGGGGTCATATCAGCAGGTGATGTCATAAGTAAACAAAGGGTCAATAGAGACACTTTCTTATGTGTCTATAGGAAGGGGTCATATCAGCAGGTGATGTTTTTTTGAGTTAGGAAAGGGTCAAGAGAGACACTATTTTTCGTGGTTATAGGAAGGGATCATATCAGCAGGTGATGTCATAAATAACGAAAAAGTTAATACAAACACTTTTCATGGTGCCTATAGGAAGGGGTCTTATCAGCAGGTGATGTCATAATAAAGAAAGGTCAATAGAGAAACTTTCTTTGGTGCCTATAGGAAGGGGTCATGTCAGCGGGTGATGTTATGAATAACGAAAAAGTCAATAGAGACCCCTTTCTATTGTGCCCTTAGGAAGGGGTCATATCAGCAGGTGATATTATAAGTAAAGAAAGGGTCAATAGAGACACTTCCTGTTATGCCTATAGGAAGGTGTAATATGAGCAGGTGATGTTTTATTGAGTAAAGAAAGGGTCAATAGAGACATTTTAATGGTGCCTATAGGAAGGGATCATATCAGATGGTGATGTCATAAATAACGAAAAGGTCAATAGAGACACTTTGTATGGTGCCTATAGGAAGGGGTCATATCAGCAGGTGATGTCATGAATAACGAAAAAAGTCAATAGAGACCCCTTTCTATTGTGCCCTTAGGAAGGGGTCATATCAGCAGATGATATTATAAGTAAAGAAAGGGTCAATAGAGACACTTTCTATGGTGCCTATAGGAAGGGGTCATATCAGCAGGTGATGTTTTAAGTAAAGAAAGGGTCAATAGAGACACTTTCTATGGTGCCTATAGGAAGGGGTCATATCAGCAGGTGATGTTTTAAGTAAAGAAAGGGTCAATAGAGACACTTTCTATTATGCCTTTAGGAAGGGGTAATATCAGCAAGTGATGTCATAAGTAAAAAAAAAATCAAGAGAGACACTTTCTATAATGCCTATAGGAAGGGGTCATATCACATGGTGATGTAATAAATAAAGAAAAGGTCAATAGAGAAACTTTCTTTGGTGCCTATAGGAAAGGGTCATATCAGCAGGTGATGTTTTAAGTAAAGAAAGGGTGAATAGAGACATTTTCTATGGTGCCTATAAGAAGGGGTCATATCATCAGGTGATATCATGAATAACGAAAAGGTCAATAGAGACACTTTCTATTATGCCTATAGGAAGGGGTCATATCAGCAGGTGATGTTTTATTGAGTAAAGAAAGGATCAATAGAAACACTTTTTATGGTGCCTATAGGAAGGGTTCATATCAACAGTTGAAGTTATATGTAAAAAAAGGGTCATAAGAGTCACTTTCTATTGTGTCTATAGGAAGGGATCATATCAGCATGTGATGTCATAAATAACGAAAAGGTCAATACAGACACTTTTTATCGGGGCTAAAGGAAGGGGTCTTATCAGCAGGTAATGTCATTATTAACAAAAAAGTCAAACTAGGCACTTTCTATGGTGCCTATAGGAAGGGGTCATATCAGCAGGTGATGTCATGAATAACGAAAAAGTCAATAGAGACCCCTTTCTATTGTGCCCTTAGGAAGGAGTCATATCAGCAGGTGATATTATAAGTAAAGAAAGGGTCAATAGAGACACTTCCTGTTATGCCTATAGGAAGGGGTCATATCAGCAGGTGATATTATAAGTAAAGAAAGGGTCAATAGAGACACTTCCTGTTATGCCTATAGGAAGGGGTCTTATCAGCAAGTGATGTCATAAGTAAAGAAAGGATCAAGAGAGAAACTTTCTATAGTGCCTATAGGAAGGGGTCATATCACATGGTGATGTCATAAATAAAGAAAAGGTCAATAGAGAAACTTTCTTTGGTGCCTATAGGAAAGGGTCATATCAGCAGGTGATGTTTTAAGTAAAGAAAGGGTGAATAGAGACATTTTCTATGGTGCCTAAAGGAAAGGGTCATATCATCAGGTGATGTCATGAATAACGAAAAGGTCAATAGAGACACTTTCTATTATGCCTATAGGAAGGGGTCATATCAGCAGGTGATGTTTTATTGAGTAAAGAAAGGGTCAATAGAAACACTTTTTATGGTGCCTATAGGAAGGGTTCATATCAGCAGTTGATGTTATAAGTAAAGAAAGGGTCATAAGAGTCACTTTCTATTGTGCCTATAGGAAGGGATTATATCAGCATGTGATGTCATAAATAACGAAAAGGTCAATACAGACACTTTCTATCGGGGCTAAAGGAAGGGGTCTTATCAGCAGGTAATGTCATTATTAACAAAAAAGTCAATAGAGGCACTTTCTATGGTGCCTATAGGAAGGGGTCATATCAGCAGGTGATGTTTTAAGTAAAGAAAAGGTGAATAGAGACATTTTCTATGGTGCCTATAGGAAGGGGTCATATCATCAGGTGATGTCATGAATAACGAAAAGGTCAATAGAGACACTTTCTATTATGCCTATAGGAAGGGGTCATATCAGCAGGTGATGGCATAAGTAAAGAAAGGGTCAATAGAGACACTGTCTTTGGTGCCTATAGGAAGGGGTCATATCATCAGGTGATGTCATGAATAACGAAAAGGTATATAGAGACACTTTCTATTATGCCTATAGGAAGGGGTCATATCAGCAGGTGATGACATAAGTAAAGAAAAGGTCAATAGAGACACTTTCTTATGTGTCTATAGGAAGGGGTCGTATCAGCAGGTGATGTTTTATTGAGTTAAGAAAGGGTTAATAGAAACAGTTTTTATGGTGCCTATAGGAAGGGGTCATATCAGCAGGTGATGTTATAAGTAAAGAAAGGGTCACTAGAGTCACTTTCTATTGTGCCTATAGGAAGGGGTCATATCAGCAGGTGATGTCATTATTAACGAAAAGATCAACAGAGACACTTTCTATTATGCCTATAGGAAGGGGTCTTGTCAGCAGGCGATGTTTTAAGTATAGAAAGGGTCAATAAAGACACTTTTTATGGTGCCAATAGGAAGGGGACATATCAGCAGGTGGTGTCATAATTAACGAAAAGGTCAATAAAGACACTTTCTATTATGTCTATAGGAATGGGTCATATCAGCAGGTGTCTCATAAGAAATAAAGGGTCAATATAGACACTTTCTATGGTACTTACAGGAAGGGGTCATATCAGCAAGTGATGTGATAAGTAAAGAAAGAATCAATAGAGACACTTTCTATGGTGCCTACAGGAAGGGTCATATCAGCAGGTGATGGGATAAGTAAAGAAAGGGTCAATAGAGACACTTTCTTTGGTGCTATAGGAAGGGGTCATATCAGCAGGTGATGTCATAATTCACGAAAAGGTTAATAGAGACACTTTCTATTATGCCTATAGAAAGGGTTCAAATCAGCAGGTGTTGTCATAAGTAAAGAAAGGGTCAATAGAAACACTTTCCTATGTGTCTATAGGAAGGTGTCATATCAGCACGTGATGTTTTATTGAGTAAAGAAAGGGTCAATAGAGACACCTTTTATGGTTCCTATAGGAAGGGATCATATCAGCATGTTTTGTCATAAATAACGAAAAGGTTAATACAGACACTTTCTATCGGCGCTAAAGGAAGGGGTCTTATCAGCAGGTAATGTCATAATTCACGAAAAGGTTGATAGAGACACTTTCTATTATGCCTATAGAAAGGGTTCAAATCAGCAGGTGTTGTCATAAGTAAAGAAAGGGTCAATAGAAACACTTTCCTATGTGTCTATAGGAAGGTGTCATATCAGCACGTGATGTTTTATTGAGTAAAGAAAGGGTCAATAGAGACACCTTTTATGGTTCCTATAGGAAGGGATCATATCAGCATGTTTTGTCATAAAAAACGAAAAAGTTAATACAGACACTTTCTATCGGCGCTAAAGGAAGGGGTCTTATCAGCAGGTAATGTCATAATTAAAAAAAAAAAGGCAACAGAGACACTTTCTATGGTGCCTATAGGAAGGGGTCATATCAGCAGATGATGTCATGAATAACGAAAAAGTCAATAGAGACCCCTTTCTATTGTGCCCTTAGGAAGGGGTCATATCAGCAGGTGATATTATAAGTAAAGAAAGGGTTAATAGAGACACTTCCTGTTATGTCTATAGAAAGGGGTCATATCAGCAGGAGTCTCATAAGTAATAAAGGGTCAATAGAGACACTTTCTATGGTGTCTATAGGAAGGGGTCTTATCAGTAAGTGATGTCATAAGTAAAGAAAGGATCAAGAGAGACACTTTCTATAGTGCCTATAGGAGGGGTCATATAACCTGGTGATGTCATAGATAAAGAAAAGGTCAATAGAGAAACTTTCTTTGGTGCCTTTAGGAAGGGGTCATATCAGCAGGTGATGTTTTAAGTAAAGAAAGGGTGAATAGAGACATTTTAATGGTGCCTATAGGAAGGGGTCATATCATCAGGTGATGGCATGAATAACGAAAAGGTAAATAGAGACACTTTCTATTATGCCTATAGGAAGGGGTCATATCAGCAGGTCATGGCATAAGTAAAGAAAGGGTCAATAGAGACATTTTCTAAGGTGCCTATAAAAAGGGGTCATATCAGCAGGTGATGTTTTTTAAGTAAAGAAATGGTAAATAGAGACACTTTCTATGGTGCCTATAGGAAGTGGTCTTATCAACAGGTGATGGCATAAGTAAAGAAAGGGTATATAAAGACACTTTCTATGGTGCCTTTAGGAAGAGGTCATATCAGCAGGAGATGTTTTATTGAGTAAAGAAAGGGTCAATAGAGACACTTTCTATTATGCATATAGGAAGGGGTCATATCAGCAGGTGATGTTTTATTGAGTAAAGAAATGGTAAATAGAGACACTTTCTATGGTGCCTATAGGAAGGGGTCATATCAGCAGGTGATGGCATAAGTAAAGAAAGGGTCAATAGAGACACTTTCTATTATGCCTATAGGAAGGGGTCATATCAGCAGGTGATGACATAAGTAAAGAAAAAGTCAATAGAGACTCTTTCTTATGTGTCTATAGGAATGGGTCATATCAGCAGGTGATGTTTTATTGAGTAAAGAAAGGGTAAATAGAAACAGTTTTTATGGTGCCTATAGGAAGGGGTCATATCAGCAGGTGATGTTATAAGTAAAGATAGGGTCACTAGAGTCACTTTCTATTGTGCCTATAGGAAGGGGTCATATCAGCAGGTGATGTCATTATTAACGAAAAGATCAACAGAGACACTTTCTATAATGCCTATAGGAAGGGGTCATATCAGCAGGCGATGTTTTAAGTATAGAAAGGGTCAATAAAGACACTTTTTATGGTGCCTATAGGAAGGGGACATTTCAGCAGGTGGTGTCATAATTAACGAAAAGGTCAATAAAGACACTTTCTATTATCATTATAGGAATGGGTCATATCAGCAGGTGTCTCATAAGAAATAAAGGGTCAATATAGACACTTTCTATGGTACTTACAGGAAGGGGTCATATCAGCAAGTGATGTGATAAGTAAAGAAAGAATCAATAGAGACACTTTCTATGGTGCCTACAGGAAGGGTCATATCAGCAGGTGATGGAATAAGTAAAGAAAGGGTCAATAGAGACACTTTCTTTAGTGCTATAGGAAGGGGTCATATCAGCAGGTGATGTCATAATTCACGAAAAGGTTATTAGAGACACTTTCTATTATGTCTATAGGAATGGGTCATATCACATGGTGATGTCATAAATAAAGAAAAGGTCAATAAAGAAACTTTCTTTAGTGCCTATAGGAAAGGGTCATATCAGCAGGTGATGTTTTAAGTAAAGAAAAGGTGAATAGAGACATTTTCTATGGTGCCTATAGGAAGGGGTCATATCATCAGGTGATGTCATGAATAACGAAAAGGTCAATAGAGACACTTTCTATTATGCCTATAGGAAGGGGTCATATCAGCAGGTGATGGCATAAGTAAAGAAAGGGTCAATAGAGACACTGTCTTTGGTGCCTATAGGAAGGGGTCATATCATCAGGTGATGTCATGAATAACGAAAAGGTATATAGAGACACTTTCTATTATGCCTATAGGAAGGGGTCATATCAGCAGGTGATGACATAAGTAAAGAAAAGGTCAATAGAGACACTTTCTTATGTGTCTATAGGAAGGGGTCATATCAGCAGGTGATGTTTTATTGAGTTAAGAAAGGGTTAATAGAAACAGTTTTTATGGTGCCTATAGGAAGGGGTCATATCAGCAGGTGATATTATAAGTAAAGAAAGGGTCACTAGAGTCACTTTCTATTGTGCCTATAGGAAGGGGTCATATCAGCAGGTGATGTCATTATTAACGAAAAGATCAACAGAGACACATTCTATTATGCCTATAGGAAGGGGTCATGTCAGCAGGCGATGTTTTAAGTATAGAAAGGGTCAATAAAGACACTTTTTATGGTGCCAATAGGAAGGGGACATATCAGCAGGTGGTGTCATAATTAACGAAAAGGTCAATAAAGACACTTTCTATTATGTCTATAGGAATGGGTCATATCAGCAGGTGTCTCATAAGAAATAAAGGGTCAATATAGACACTTTCTATGGTACTTACAGGAAGGGGTCATATCAGCAAGTGATGTGATAAGTAAAGAAAGAATCAATAGAGACACTTTCTATGGTGCCTACAGGAAGGGTCATATCAGCAGGTGATGGGATAAGTAATGAAAGGGTCAATAGAACACTTTCTTTGGTGCTATAGGAAGGGGTCATATCAGCAGGTGATGTCATAATTCACGAAAAGGTTAATAGAGACACTTTCTATTATGCCTATAGAAAGGGTTCAAATCAGCAGGTGTTGTCATAAGTAAAGAAAAGGTCAATAGAAACACTTTCCTATGTGTCTATAGGAAGGTGTCATATCAGCACGTGATGTTTTATTGAGTAAAGAAATGGTCAATAGAGACACCTTTTATGGTTCCTATAGGAAGGGATCATATCAGCATGTTTTGTCATAAATAACGAAAAGGTTAATACAGACACTTTCTATCAGCGCTAAAGGAAGGGGTCTTATCAGCAGGTAATGTCATAATTCACGAAAAGGTTAATAGAGACACTTTCTATTATGCCTATAGAAAGGGTTCAAATCAGCAGGTGTTGTCATAAGTAAAGAAAGGGTCAATAGAAACACTTTCCTATGTGTCTATAGGAAGGTGTCATATCAGCACGTGATGTTTTATTGAGTAACGAAAGGGTCAATAGAGACACCTTTTATGGTTCCTATAGGAAGGGATCATATCAGCATGTTTTGTCATAAATAACGAAAAGGTTAATACAGACACTTTCTATCGGCGCTAAAGGAAGGGGTTTTATCAGCAGGTAATGTCATAATTAAAAAAAAAGGCAATAGAGACACTTTCTATGGTGCCTATAGGAAGGGGTCATATCAGCAGATGATGTCATGAATAACGAAAAATTCAATAGAGACCCCTTTCTATTGTGCCCTTAGGAAGGGGTCATATCAGCAGGTGATATTATAAGTAAAGAAAGGGTCAATAGAGACACTTCCTGTTATGTCTATAGAAAGGGGTCATATCAGCAGGAGTCTCATAAGTAATAAAGGGTCAATAGAGACACTTTCTATGGTGTCTATAGGAAGGGGTCTTATCAGTAAGTGATGTCATAAGTAAAGAAAGGATCAAGAGAGACACTTTCTATAGTGCCTATAGGAGGGGTCATATCACCTGGTGATGTCATAGATAAAGAAAAGGTCAATAGAGAAACTTTCTTTGGTGCCTTTAGGAAGGGGTCATATCAGCAGGTGATGTTTTAAGTAAAGAAAGGGTGAATAGAGACATTTTTATGGTGCCTATAGGAAGGGGTCATATCATCAGGTGATGGCATGAATAACGAAAAGGTCAACAGAGACACTTTCTATTATGCCTATAGGAAGGGGTCATATCAGCAGGTGATGGCATAAGTAAAGAAAGGGTCAATAGAGACATTTTCTAAGGTGCCTATAGGAAGGGGTCATATCAGCAGGTGATGTTTTATTGAGTAAAGAAATGGTAAATAGAGACACTTTCTATAATGCCTATAGGAAGGGGTCATATCAGCAGGCGATGTTTTAAGTATAGAAAGGGTCAATAAAGACACTTTGTATGGTGCCTATAGGAAGGGGACATTTCAGCAGGTGGTGTCATAATTAACGAAAAGGTCAATAAAGACACTTTCTATTATGCCTATAGGAAGGGGTCATATCAGCAGGTGATGGCATAAGTAAAGAAAGGGTCAATAGAGACACTGTCTTTGGTGCCTATAGGAAGGGGTCATATCATCAGGTGATGTCATGAATAACGAAAAGGTATATAGAGACACTTTCTATTATGCCTATAGGAAGGGGTCATATCAGCAGGTGATGACATAAGTAAAGAAAAGGTCAATAGAGACACTTTCTTATGTGTCTATAGGAAGGGGTCATATCAGCAGGTGATGTTTTATTGAGTTAAGAAAGGGTTAATAGAAACAGTTTTTATGGTGCCTATAGGAAGGGGTCATATCAGCAGGTGATATTATAAGTAAAGAAAGAATCAATAGAGTCACTTTCTATTGTGCCTATAGGAAGGGGTCATATCAGCAGGTGATGTCATTATTAACGAAAAGATCAACAGAGACACATTCTATTATGCCTATAGGAAGGGGTCATGTCAGCAGGCGATGTTTTAAGTATAGAAAGGGTCAATAAAGACACTTTTTATGGTGCCAATAGGAAGGGGACATATCAGCAGGTGGTGTCATAATTAACGAAAAGGTCAATAAAGACACTTTCTATTATGTCTATAGGAATGGGTCATATCAGCAGGTGTCTCATAAGAAATAAAGGGTCAATATAGACACTTTCTATGGTACTTACAGGAAGGGGTCATATCAGCAAGTGATGTGATAAGTAAAGAAAGAATCAATAGAGACACTTTCTATGGTGCCTACAGGAAGGGTCATATCAGCAGGTGATGGGATAAGTAATGAAAGGGTCAATAGAACACTTTCTTTGGTGCTATAGGAAGGGGTCATATCAGCAGGTGATGTCATAATTCACGAAAAGGTTAATAGAGACACTTTCTATTATGCCTATAGAAAGGGTTCAAATCAGCAGGTGTTGTCATAAGTAAAGAAAAGGTCAATAGAAACACTTTCCTATGTGTCTATAGGAAGGTGTCATATCAGCACGTGATGTTTTATTGAGTAAAGAAATGGTCAATAGAGACACCTTTTATGGTTCCTATAGGAAGGGATCATATCAGCACGTTTTGTCATAAATAACGAAAAGGTTAATACAGACACTTTCTATCAGCGCTAAAGGAAGGGGTCTTATCAGCAGGTAATGTCATAATTCACGAAAAGGTTAATAGAGACACTTTCTATTATGCCTATAGAAAGGGTTCAAATCAGCAGGTGTTGTCATAAGTAAAGAAAGGGTCAATAGAAACACTTTCCTATGTGTCTATAGGAAGGTGTCATATCAGCACGTGATGTTTTATTGAGTAACGAAAGGGTCAATAGAGACACCTTTTATGGTTCCTATAGGAAGGGATCATATCAGCATGTTTTGTCATAAATAACGAAAAGGTTAATACAGACACTTTCTATCGGCGCTAAAGGAAGGGGTTTTATCAGCAGGTAATGTCATAATTAAAAAAAAAGGCAATAGAGACACTTTCTATGGTGCCTATTGGAAGGGGTCATATCAGCAGATGATGTCATGAATAACGAAAAATTCAATAGAGACCCCTTTCTATTGTGCCCTTAGGAAGGGGTCATATCAGCAGGTGATATTATAAGTAAAGAAAGGGTCAATAGAGACACTTCCTGTTATGTCTATAGAAAGGGGTCATATCAGCAGGAGTCTCATAAGTAATAAAGGGTCAATAGAGACACTTTCTATGGTGTCTATAGGAAGGGGTCTTATCAGTAAGTGATGTCATAAGTAAAGAAAGGATCAAGAGAGACACTTTCTATAGTGCCTATAGGAGGGGTCATATCACCTGGTGATGTCATAGATAAAGAAAAGGTCAATAGAGAAACTTTCTTTGGTGCCTTTAGGAAGGGGTCATATCAGCAGGTGATGTTTTAAGTAAAGAAAGGGTGAATAGAGACATTTTTATGGTGCCTATAGGAAGGGGTCATATCATCAGGTGATGGCATGAATAACGAAAAGGTCAATAGAGACACTTTCTATTATGCCTATAGGAAGGGGTCATATCAGCAGGTGATGGCATAAGTAAAGAAAGGGTCAATAGAGACATTTTCTAAGGTGCCTATAGGAAGGGGTCATATCAGCAGGTGATGTTTTATTGAGTAAAGAAATGGTAAATAGAGACACTTTCTATGGTGCCTATAGGAAGGGGTCTTATCAACAGGTGATGGCATAAGTAAAGAAAGGGTATATAAAGACACTTTCTATGGTGCCTTTAGGAAGAGGTCATATCAGCAGGAGATGTTTAATTGAGTAAAGAAAGGGTCAATAGAGACACTTTCTATTATGCATATAGGAAGGGGTCATATCAGCAGGTGATGTTTTATTGAGTAAAGAAATGGTAAATAGAGACACTTTCTATGGTGCCTATAGGAAGGGGTCATATCAGCAGGTGATTTCATAAGTAAAGAAAGGGTCAATGGAGACACTTTCTTTGGTGCCTATAGGAAGGATTCATATCAACAGGTTTTGTTATAAGTAAAGAAAGGGTCAATAGAGACACTTTCTATGGTGCCTATAGGAAGGGGTCATATCAGCAGGTGATGTCATGAATAACGAAAAGGTCAATAGAGACACTTTTTATTATGCCTATAGGAAGGGGTCATATCAGCAGGTGATGGCATAAGTTAAGAAAGGGTATATAAAAACACTTTCTATGGTGCCTTTAGGAACGGGTCATATCAGCAGGAGATGTTTTATTGAGTAAAGAAAGGGTCAATGGAGACACTTTCTATTATGCCTATAGGAAGGGGTCATATCAGCAGGTGATGTCATGAATAACGAAAAGGTCAATAGAGACACTTTTTATTATGCCTATAGGAAGGGGTCATATCAGCAGGTGATGGCATAAGTAAAGAAAGGGTATATAGAGACACATTCTATGGTGCCTTTAGGAAGTGGTCATATCAGCAGGAGATGTTTTATTGATTAAAGAAAGTGTCAATAGAGACACTTGATATTATGCCTATAGGAAGGGGTCATATGAGCAGTTGATGTCATGAAAAACGAAAAGGTCAATAGAGACACTTTCTAATTTGCGTATAGGAAGGGGTATATATATATATGTATATATGTATTCATTTCAAGACTTTTTGTCATCTCTCACGTTATAGAAGGTGAGGTCCGACTACCTTTTTCCTGAGATAGGCTTGTGCATTGTCGTCGGATACAGGTTTCCACTTAACAAAATATGGTTTTTCCTGGACGGCCTCGACTATCCGTGAGGGAAATATTTTGGAAAGATTTAAGAGAGAAAGTTCATTTATAATGTATAGAAGCATTGAATTACAACATGTTTGTTATTTGTTGTTTAATAGAAACAATATTGTATTTGTTATTATAAAATTACATCCGGCGTCCATCAAATACGGCGGGCTGTCGACACATTGATATTTGCGTTTGTGTTGTTTTCTTTATAGGCATATGTAGTATAGATAATACTTGTATGTATTTATACAAATTATAAAATACATTTACACCATAATTACATTGAAAGTATAAGGTTACCCTACATTTATCATGATAATCATCATAACCATAAACGTAGTCAAATTTGTGAAAGGCCTACCCTCCCCCTTTTTACCCCTCGTAAATTACTGAAATCTATCGTTTTGCATTAATTATAAAATCATTGTGCAAATAATATTAATTGTATGATTAACTTCTTTTAGTGGTGTCCAAACAATAATATTTTAAGAAAAAAAATTACCTAACAGTCATATTTTTTTAAGGAATATAAATTAATTTCCTGCTATAAGTTAAAATAATTTCATTTCACCTTTTTTTAACTTTGCAAAGTGCACTAGGAGAAAAACCCCAATGAAAAGGAAGTGTGCCTTAGTGAGATTAGAGCAGGACAATGGTCGTCACGAGAGTAAAAGACCAGCCTGGATGACTGAACATGTAATTGAGTGAATGTACATGTCTGCTTGTGTATGAATTTTGTTTTATAACTGTAAATAAACCATGCGGGGCGCATGTAGATTGAGGCGTGGGTAATGTAATGTTTCTTGGTCGTTATGGTTACAAATAAGAAGGATCTTATTTGTAACAATATATGTTTAACGCTTGAGTAAGAGTTAGACAGATTTAGACGTTTGGCGGGAAAGTTAGTGGCCGGATCGAATGTTATAGGGGAGTTCGTAAGGGATTCTCTATGTTCCGTTAGGGGAACATTTAGAGAACATCCCTATCAAGGAAATAATGTATTTGACCACGGGTATATTTGTGAATGAGAAACGCCACTCGGGGCTGTCAATTGGCTGTCAGTGAGCTGTCAACCGAACGTACGGTTTATTATATGCTAGTAGAGCTATAATATTGTGAGAACACTTTGTACTGGGTACAAAATAAACGTACAAGTTGATCAGATTGACAGAGCAGACTGTCCCACTCGGAGGACAGACTGTACCAGCCCGCACTGTCTGGTAGTGACAGACTGTCCCACTCGGATGACCAGTTGTACCAGCCCGCACTGTCTGGAAGTGACAGACTGTCCCACTCGGAGGACAGGCTGTACCAGCACGAACAGTCTGGTAGAGACAGACTGTACCAGCCACACTGTCTTGTAGTGACAGACCGTCCCATCTGGACAGGCTGCTAGATTGTATTATATTTGTATATATATAATTGTTCGTCGTTACTTTATATCGGCAAAGAGCCCGTGTGTATATTTTCATTGTTCATTGTGCGGGAATTGTTCAAACATAAATTTTCTAAATGTTTATAACATTAATAGCAGATTATTCAATGAATACTAGTAGATCGTATTCCTTGTACGGATTTGGCTTTTTTTTTTAACTATTTTTGTTTTATTAGATCTTCAACGTTTGCATCACGTTTTGGAAATTTAATTGTTTCGTACTTGACCATCACTGAAGAGACATAAGTTGTTGAAATGCACATCTGGTGTAGTTAAATTGGTGTCGTTAATCTAATCTAAATACGCAGTCACTTCATTTTACAATTTGGACAATTAGACCGATGCATCTTTCATATTGATTAAGTCAGAGCAATTACCAATGTGGTGTCGGTCGATGAATACAAGTAGGGATTAACAAGTTTTAACAGTTTGTCCGTATGTCCCAAGTGAGGAACCTGTATTCAGATTTTGTCGTTGTTCGCTGTCTTTTCAATTTGTTTTACGTTTATTGTTTAAGCATAAATCAGGCCGTTGGTTTTTGTTTCAATTGTTTTACATGTTGGCTTTTTAAAGCTCACTATACGTTAAAGGGTTTGCTAATTGTTGAAGACCGTATTGAACCTTTAGTTCTTTTCATCCACGTTGTTGTAAATGTGTGCACTGGTTATCCCAAGTAAAGAAATATGGTTACTATTGTATAAAGAGATTTTGTATAGTTTATAAGAAGTTATTTCTAGTGTTTAGTATATTGAATGAGTAATTAACGTACGTTTTACTTTATGTTATTAGCTGTATCGATAACGTCTTATGGCGCAACTTTGTCGTGTATTGTTCAGAACGTTACCGCTGGGTCAATATTATAAGCGTGAGCCCAAAAGTGTACATTTATGGGTTCTTAGCTGAAAGAATTGATATGTCAAGATTGGTTTAGTCTCTAAAGTGTATTATTATAGTCATTTTGAGTCAAGCTTGAAGGACTCTTATATTTTATGTCAGCGTTGGACGTTATGTTTTTCTTCCTGCTTAGAATATTTACTTCCGGGAATTTCAAATAAATACCAGTGCAACGTCACGTTCGTCAGTCCTTGCTGTGTTTACATTTGACTTACAGCAAGGCCCCCGGGGGTTCCTAGCGGTAAGAAGCAGCACATTTAGCTGTATGCCTCGCAGTTTATCTTATGAGTAAGGGTCGTAGTTTAGAGGTAAGAAGCAGCGCAGAAAGCTGTATGCCTTGCATTTATTTACATTGTCATTGTAGAATTTAAGATAATCCCGTTTGGTCCGTACAAAAATACAAGAGAAAGAATGTTATTTAAGTAGCTCCGCCTCGTATGTTAATTTTATATTGCTGTTAGAATATTGTACATGTATGGAAATATATCGACTGTTCTTGAAGTTTAATAAACGTATCATTTTTACTATTGATTATTTATTCACGCTACCAATGCTGAGAGAGAGCAGACAACAAAATTGACAGCCGTATTTATTTATTCCCCCGTGTAGTTACAAGTTTTATGAGTTTATTCGTATTTGCTGGCTTTAAAACTATAGACAAAACATAGCAAGAAGCAGAAATTACGACACACGTCATATGGTACCTGGTGGATAGTTTTCACATTGACAATCATACCACATTTCCTTATTTTGAAATCAGATTGGAGTTAAAATAAGGTTTTCAGTTGCTATTTTGTTCATAGAAGGAAAATCACGCAATCAAATTAAGAATTTATAGCCATCTCTAGGCGATACTTGTTAACGTGGAATGTATTTGACGTCGTAGAATATATAAACATTGGATATAAGCATTGACCTAGATCAATATCCGTTTGGGAAAGCCAATAAATTGGAATAAGTGACAAATTAGGAATATTTTGTTTCATACACTGAATTACCGTTTAATATATAGTAAAGGTTATTTCATTTAATATGAACTTGACTTTTATAAAACAAATCGTATATATTGACATGGTTATAAATACAAAAATCTCTCTCTCTCTCTCTCTCTCTCTCTCTCTCTCTCTCTCTCATTTGAGGTTTGCTGTTTTCTTACATGGTTTGATGTAATTAGGATTTTGGCCATATAAAACAGCTCCTTTGACAACTGCTAAATCACCATCACTAACAGGATATATTATACTAACTGTCGGAAAGGCATTTTCAAATGTGTCTCTAATGACATTAGAATTCGAAAACCCTCCAACTACAATAAATGTGTCAATGTCATGAGGCTTAGCTTTTTTCAAAACAAATTGTATATCTTTTACTACAAGGGCAGCCACGTTTGAAATAAAACCAATAATAAACTCCCGGTGAATCCTTAATTTGCCATTTTTAAGAAATAAACTCGTCTTATATTTTGAATAATTCAATACTTCTTGAAATTCTTTTCCGCGGTATTTTCTGCAAAGCTCATTTAAGAGAGGCAATGGAAACTTGCAAGCAATGTGCTTTGCATTTGATGTAGATATTGAGTAGTTTATGTTTTCAAATTCGTTCAGTAGTTCAAGGAAGTTGCCTTTTGTTTTCAAATTTTGTATAACTTGTTTTCCTACGATTTCTTCCAAACATGAAAATAGTTGTTTATCCACATGTTTCCCACCATGACAATTCCCAGATGGTTTACAAATTTCATGTAACTTGCCCTTTTTGGAAACTCTATGGGCAGTTATGTCGTCTGTTCCTCCTACAAAAGTTTGAAAGCTGATGATAGCAGATGTACAAATTAAAACAAATGTTTATAATACAAAAGATTACGTCGTTCGTAGTTTGTGAACCCTTATAATAATAGTAAAACGTGTTTTCCCTGGATGCAAAGCTTAAAATTTAAACTTATAAGGGGTCCATCAAAGTTGTTTCTGAACAGATGATATTGGTACATAATCTGACGCATGAATTCATTTTTTATCGTTTGTGAACCCTTTTAATGACACCAAAACATGTTTACCTTGAAGCGAAACCCTCTATTTAAACTTATAACGGGAACATCCAAATGTTTATTTAAACGAGTGTTACAGGTACGTTTCGAATCGAATTACATCTAACTTTTCCAAGTTACAAGGTGACCCTAGTTTTTTGTAATGATTGTGATTTGTATTTGTGAACCCTTATCATGGCCAGAATTTGTTTACCTGGAAGTTAAGCTTACGAATTAAATACCACCGAGTAGTCTATTGATACGTGAGTTTTAAGTGTAACGTTTTATTATTGAATCACTGTATGATTATTTCACAAGGTTTGTATTTTAAACAAGTACATAAAAAGGTCACCGAGGATAATAATAAAGTACGGTAGAAAAAGTTTCCCTGCATTGAAATCAACCTTTGTTCTGGAATCAAAACAGCTAGTATAAAAATTCAAGACGAAGATAAAGAGTATTTTAAACAAGAGTGCAATAACGCTTTGACAAAGGTTGCTAAGGACACCTATGTATAAAATTAACAAACGTTTCGGTTTCGAGTAATTATTTTATAGTACATTACCAATTGCGACAATCTAACCAAAATCCAAGAACAACAAACATTGCTTTATTGGGCCACTTTGGATTGATAGATCTTTAAGTCTATTTGTACATATTTCATTTACAGGCGACCAAGTTGATGTTTCATAGATTTTACTAAATTAAGATCTGATATTGCACGAATTTCTAAAGGTTTAGAATAGTTGGACTGGTTAATAATTTTAGGCTTTAAACCCTCCGACCAGTTACTGCATACACATTTACATTCAAACGTACGTACCTCCTAAGTCAATTAGCAGATATTTGTTAGGTAACTCTTTAAACACATGATGCATATAGACTGATGCAGATTCAGATTCTATCACAATCATCAAGTTGTCATTATGGATTTCTGCCTGAAGATAATTCATTTAATAAAATTAACAAATAATCTGTGTACATTGTGGCAATATTTTGTTGGAATTATATGTAATACATAGAATAGAAAAAGAAGAAACAATCAAAATTCATCTTAAAACTACGGAATATATATATTCTCTACTATATAAGTTCAGTTTAATATCAGTACACAGCTTGATGTCATCTTATCAATTAGAATTAAATCATATTATATCAGCTCCCTAGTACCGTTACAAAAGAATAAGGATTATTATAAAGTTTTGTTATCATGGCCTTCAAAAAGATAAACTAAGATAAAAAAAAAAAAAGATCTTTTTATTTAAACTCAAAAAAGTTATTCGATGGTTTGATTTTTTTCATTTACCCTAGAATATTATTATAAGTGTCATATTCAATTTAGAGTCTGTTTAGACTGTTAGTTCCCGAGAGTATCAGGAGCTTATACGTTAGTGCTTCGGTACTGACATGATAGTTACCAAACTTTTCTTTAATTCTACGTTGATAAATTTAAAAATTATGAAACTAAAGTTCAAACTCCGTCAGACAAAGTTGACCTTCGATGATTTTTTTCAAGTCCCTTTATGGTCATATAGCTCTTTACGTTTACAGGTCTTATAAATCCTTAATTTTCAAGTGTTTGGCTTTGTTTGTTCATGATGAAGGTAAATCCAGAGAGGCGATACGGACGGACAAAAATTATAAAGAGTATTTTTTTATTTACTAGCACTGGGTCGATAACACTGCTGTTGGACTGTTAGTCCTCGGGGTATTATAAGTCCAAAGTCAATGCTTCGGTATTGACATGAATTTTAAAAAACTTTTCTGAAGTTTTCCGTTGATTAATTCAAAAAGTATTAAGAAAATAAGGTTTAAACTTTAAACAAAGTTGGCATTAGACGACTTTGGTTTTTTTCGGACAACTATCGACCACAGACCAAACGACCTAGATGTGATCAACTATAAGTCACCTTGTAGTGTTCAACAATAAGCAAATAACAAATCTTATAGTAACCTATATAAATTATGACAAAATGTGCAGTATATTAGACAGGAAAAATCCTTGATTAACTATCTTCGTATTGTGACCGGTTTGTCGCCGTTGACAACTATAACTTCTACACTACGTATATGACCCTACTACTTAATACAATTAAGAATAGAATTATTATCTAATTTGACATTTAAAAAAAAAAACATTACCTTTTCTGCGCATGTACGTATGAAAAATTCAGCTCTATCAGTCCATGCAGCTGGAATGGTTAACACCCACTGAACATTATTATTAATCAATCTGCTATCAATATTCTTAATTTCCGATTCTATGCGTTTCTTCAACAAACTGAACATACTTGAAAATACTTGTATGGCAGGCACTGGATGCCCTTTTATGTCGTCTATTTTCATTTCGTCAGAAATATTCTGCAAGTATATGTACAAATTATATATGCATATATGTTGTTGAATTCAAACTAAATAAAAATTTTAAAGAAATATTATTGTGCTAAATGTTTATCAAAGAAGTCAAATAAAAGGCTTCAAGGTAGCAACAGACCAATCAAAAAGTATATAGCTCCATGTTGATACAATATTCAAGGATTACTGTTAATAAGGAAGCTTTTGCAAATGAGTTTTAAATGGTAAAGTCATATCTTCAAAAGTTTACCGGACGCCATCCTGATATAGATCATCCGAATATTTCTGTTCAGTTATATCGAACAAACAAGCAAATTCTATGTCATTGCAAATATTAAATGTACATTTACTGTTATATCAATTTAGAGCTAATATGATTACCTTTGCATCATATAGTTCCATTTTAAATTTATCTACAAATATGTAATCGTCTTCTTCGTTTTCATCAATGAGCAATTTGTATTCATTTTGTGCATCATATCCAATATAAATAGGTTCAAATGTTTTACTTAATAAGATACATGTTGGTGTTTTGGAAGAACATAATCCTCGGTCTCCAGAATCCCATAGTTTATTTAAGTGTACACCACAAAGGTCAGATGACATACTGTATGCATATACAGATGAAGTAGTCCCAATATCGATTGCTATTACTAGTTTAACGTTACCAGTAAGAGTATTAAGATTCCATTTTGACGATTTAACAAATATACCTACAAATTAAAAAACAAATGTTGTTATGCAAATATTAAGACTGATGATATATCATAAAACAAATGCACACCCATTCTTTATCTTTTAGTCAGATAAAAGTAATTTTCTGATAATAACAATGTATTCTAATTTTGAGAAATCAAAAGCATCTAGAAGTTAACTCACCGGCCATAAGTATGACAATCCCTCCAACAACAATGCTTAAAACAGCATAACATAATTTGGTTCTGACTGTAATAGAACATAGATAAATATTTAAATTGAAAATAAAGGTTAATAATAAGGTGATACTATATAGTTACTAAATGATGTTACAAATATAGATTTCATAATTATATTTTGGTACATATTTTATTGCTTAACTGATTGACTGAATGGTGTGTAACGCCATTTTCTGCACCATTGGTTATTTTGTGTAGGTCAGGGCAGGGAAAACTGACAATCCGAGTCAGTTAAGATTCGAGTCGAACGTACTTGCCTTGTGCGGGATTCGAACTCACAATATCTTTGTTGACAAGTCAGTGACACAATAGTTGAACAGCATAGACCACTCAGTCACTTGTTCGATACATCTGCACAGGAGCAAGAAAATCTGTCATGACATTCATTTTATTGGTATAAAACAAAGGAAAAATCTTAAATTAAGGTATTATCTACACATACTTAACCCTGATCTTTTTCCAAGTTTTGAGAAGTCAAATTTCTTGACATTTCAGGTTTTTAATGCTCTTCAACTTTGTATGTTTTTTAATTTTAGTTCATCTATGAATTTCGGAGTATAGTGTGACGTCCATTTTCACTGAACTAGTACATATTTTTGTTTAGGGGCCAGCTGAAGACCGCCTCCGGGTGCGGGATTTTCTCGTTGTGTTGAAGACCAATTGTTGGTCTTGTGCTGTTTTATGCTCTTTGGTCGAGTTGTCGTCTCTTTGACACATTCCCCATTTTCATTCTAATAAAATTTAGAATGAAAATGGGGAATGTGTCAAAGAGACGACAACTCGACCAAAGAGCATAAAACAGCACAAGACCAACAATTGGTCTTCAACACAACGAGAAAATCCCGCACCCGGATTTTTCAAATCTTTGGCCTTTCCAACAAGTTATGCACTATCCCAATGTGTAGACGTCAGAATAATCACACATCTTCGAGGAACTATTTTTGTTGTCAAAGATATCAATATGACTTTCATATTCGAATTAAATGGACATTATTTAGGGCCTTGAAAAGTAAGTATGCGTTGATTATGAACTTAGAGGTGTTTGACATGGATAAGGTAACTCGGAAATGAAGGGCCGGGAAGCGATTGTCAGTAGTCGGGAACCAATATCTAAAAGGTGTAAAAATAAACATTTTCTATTTATCGTTTTGTTATTTGTTAGTCTTATCATCACTTTATAATATTATTATTATTAAATCAAAGAAATAGTGAAAATAGTCAGATATTAAATTGTGTTTTCTCTCAATATAGTCACATTTGTCATAAACGCTTTCCGACTGATAATGTTGTGTTGTTACACAACGGTCCTATATTAGGGTAGGATTGAGCGCTTTAACCCCGCAACATTCTATTTGTGCAAAGTCTCGTCATATGACTGAAATTATCTTTTATCAAAAGAACAAGGATTGATAGACATTAAACAAACAAAGTCCGAGCTCAGTTTTTATCAAAATCAAAGTGACTGTCTGATTGATCTGAAATCCCGTTACATGGTATAAAATTGGTTTGATGTGTTTGCGCTTTTGATTTTGCCATTTTATTAGGGTCTGTCCATTTTGAATTTTCCTACAAGTTCGGTATTTTTGTGATTTCACTTTTTTCTTCATAATCAAATTCAATAGATCTTTCATAAAGATTCTAAGTATCTTAAAAAACAAAGTAACTGTTCTACAGATCAGAAAATAGAATACAAGTACACATAAAAGCAAAATCATAATCAAATATCAAATTATGTTTTATTCTTGATCAACAACTCAATGTCATACGAGTGGGAGGTTTAGCTAGCTTTAAAACCAAGTTTAATCCACCATTTTCTACATAAGAAAATGCCTGTACCAAGTCAGGAATATGACAGTTGTTATCCATTCGTTTGATGTGTTTGAGCTTTTGATTTTGCCATTTGATAAGGGACTTTCCTTTTTGAATTTTCCTCGGAGTTCAGTATTCTTGTGATTTTACTTTTTGAATGAGTATTATAAAAATCCAATTTGTCGCCAAACAGACCTTGGTTAAAACGGACCATATCACCAATGTTAAGTTCAAGACCAAATATCGTATCATTCAATAATACAATAGCAGAGTATGCAAAGACGGATGAATGGCAAATGCAGTATGAAAGTATAACAATAATACCGAACTCCAAGGAAAATTCAAAAGGGGAGGTCCATAAAAACTGACAAAATCAAACGATATCAATCAACGGAACAAGCTAAAGTTGACTTGGTACTCAACTCAGTAAGTGAGAGGATAATAATATTGATTTACAATATCAACGAAAACATACGAACTACGATACCCATCAGTAGTACATCCACTTCCTATTATAAATTAATCGACACATATACTATCATTTAAGTAGTTATATATAACCAGTTGAACCCTTTAAACCTGGACACAGGACGCGGACGCCATACCTTATTGTTGGACCATTCGACCTTCGAAAGTGTACACGGGACGCGGACGCCAAACCTTATTGTTGTACCAGTCTACCCTCCAAGGCGGACGCCAATAATGACGTCATACCCTATTGTTGGATAAATCTACTCTCCAAGGTAGACGCGAATAGTGACGCCATACCTTATTGTTGGACCATTCCACCCTCACAGTTGGACATCTGACGCCAATAGTGACACCATACCTTATTGTTGGACCATTCTACCCTCGAAAATGTACAAAGAGACGCAGTTTCCTAAATACATAAAACTCCATGACTGGTTTCCATGCACATCACCTCTTCCTTCGCTCGCTTAAGTCACATCTTCTTAGTGTCTTTGTCCCAGAACAAAGCCTTGTATGGAAACAGTTTAGGTAGGACTTCAATATGGCAATTGAAAATGCGACGTCTAGCAATGTACAACTGCATTTTGGAAATGGGCAACTTTAGCTTCGAAAACATCAACATTTTGAAATATAGACGGAGTTATATATCACCCGCTGAAAGGTTCCAGTAAAACACAGAAGGCGTGACGTAATTGTTCTAAACCGAATTTATGTTGAGAATATGTTAAAAGCATTACGAATGCTACTTCAAGGAATTTAAGTAAACAAAATCAAGACACCTGGAAAATTATTAATACCAGTTCAGGTTTATGAAAAACATATATTATTAATCATGCTGACATATAAACACCAGTTAACTTAAATAAGCAATGAGAAGAGTCTGTTTGTTTATCTCTTCAATAATTTGTAAACAATCGTAAACATTCCACATTATTGCTTTCCGACTTCTTTGAACCACTTTACTGATACGTGTTATATGGTCATATACAGAATTAAAATTAAACCCCAAATAATTAGTTAAAAGGATAAAGCACATCTGGTGATTAAAAATGAAATGTCATCATAAACTTTTTTTCGATTACATGTATGCAGATGTACAATATTTTATCTGGTCATAATTTACGTACATAAGCATTTTTTAAACAATTGACGCGAATAAACTGACAGGGGGTGGGGAAATTTAATTTAAAATTTAAAAAACTTTCATTCAATAAAACTCATGAGCTCTATTAGTCATGGAATAGTAATCGCACAATTAAAATAAAAACAAATATGTAAAATAAAATAAACGAATGAATGAACAAATTTGATAAATGAAATGGAAAGTAGGTTAAATCTAAACAAAACAAAATATTGCAAAACGAAATGATTTGAATAAAAATCTAAATGAATATACTAAAATGAAAAATCATTCCAGAATAACATGTCGCCTATTTTCATACATTACTTTGTATCCTAAATTGATTATTTATATCATTAAAGTTTTTACAAACCAAAACAAACAACGAAAAAAAGTAAACAACTGAGTAGGTTAATCCGAATAGTTGGAATGATGACACGCATAGCACTCTACTGATAAGTTTCTCTATTTTAGTATAACACATTTTTAATAATCAAGATAAAGATACCTATTAGTAATAATAATAACCAAGAAGCCATATCAATAGGGATTTTTAATTATATGTGTATCCCCATGCACCTGGTGCTGTCACTGTACACACTTTATATTAATTATTTGTTCTGATTTTTTTATATTCAAGAGACAATAAAACTAGTCGTGAATCTCATTTAACATATACATTTGACAAGTCCGCGGTCGTAATTGATTTTTATCTTCAAAAATGCTATATTTATATAGGAGGTAGTGGATGGCGTTTACAGAATAGAGAATAATGGGCAAAAAACATAAAGAAGAGAATAAGGAAGGGGGGGATAACAGTAAACAAGTAATTACAGGATAGCCACTGTTTTTAAAGATAAAGAATAATGAGCGAAAAAATAATTCATACCCTCATATAGTGCTCACAGGGACCATACAACATTTACAATACGTATTACTTATATTAATGCATATATAGGTAACAATATTTATGACAAAAACCAAAAAAAAAACATTTAACAATTCAAATTATTATTATAAATATATTAGTAACATTTTTCTCTTTTTTTTAAATTTAATCCTCCATTTTTTATACGTGCACGTGAGAGAAACGAGAGCCGGTTTGTACCGGTTTGAATAAGACGATACAGGCGGCTTGGTATGTAGGCGGCACTTGGTAAGAAATAAACAATAATAATATATATCATACGGTCCAATCAAAATAAGTTTTATGTCTTTATAAAGTTAAAACTACCTTTTCTCCTATAAATAAAGGACTTATTCTTTAAAAGTCAACACATGCTTATATAATCAACATATGATTCCGACAAAATGAGAAATACCTAAATGCTTAAGGAACAGAGATATTAAAGGAAGATTCACTCATGAGACATTAACTTTATACAGAAACGATAAAAGTGTAATTGACGTCTACTATAATTGAGTTATAACAACTATTTCCGTACAGGAGATAAATTCGTCTACTGGAACCTGTACTAATATATTCATGCACAACACCATTTACGATTATTTCTTAAATGCGGTTTTCATAGGCGGATCCAAAGGGGGGAGTGGGGCCACCCGCCCCTCTCTAAGAATTTTTTAAAAATCACTGAAATATTTGGACAAAATTTGGTCCGGGCCCCCTTACAAATTCAAAAAATGCAGCAGGCCTGGCACTTTTCATTTAGTCTGGATCCGCCTCTGGTTTTGAGGTGAACTATATGTATAATAAAGCTATAAGAGTAAACTATTGGTTAAACTGCAATGAACACAATGGACGAGTTTAACTTATTTATTAATAGCGAAGACTCGCTTTCAGCGTTTGAAAATAACGTAGGTGACAATTTCAAAGTGTGCCTTCCAAAACGGTATACTTTGGATGGATCGTGGGTTGTGCATTATTGGAGTTGTCGTTCATATCAGAATTAGAGGCCTCAATGAGACGCATTTACCTCTGTTTTTATTTCGTGGACCAGTCGTATGTTAGGGAAACGTTTCTCTCTATTCTCAAGTGGATAGGTCTATTGAATTATGATATAACGAACGTCACGTTTGATAAACCAATCTATTTCCCAGTAAACAGGAACGAATTGTATCACGTCGAATTTGTTTTGAGAGACGATAGTCTGCAAATATGTCGTCTAAAAGATGACCACGTATTTCGAAGGAAATGAAGTAAAAAATCTATAGGAGAAAACTGCACACTCTGATTTTGAAAAAAATGAATATGTACAATTGCAATCTTTTTCGTAGCGTGTATGTGTGGCCGCACGATCTTCGAAGACATATGAGAAGTAGGCATTCTTCCACTGAGCAAGTATACCACCAAAATCTAGACCACCAGCAGCAGCAGGAAGCTTTCGTGTTTAGACACCCTTTCATCATGATCGTGTCCGGTTCAACATCCTGCGGAAAACTCATTTCATGACAAATATTCTTCGACAAATTAAAAGGTTGTGTAGTCCTAGTCCAGAAAAGATAATTTAGTTGTATAAAAGGTGGCAACCTCTTTGCGAGGAAATACAACGAACAGTGCTTCCACGCATTGGATTCATTCGTGGAATTCCTTTCGATCTCTAGAGTGACGACTTTTTCGATCACAATATTCGGAAAATGGTCATTTTAGACGACCTCATGTCGACATCGGCCAAAGACCCTAGACTAAATTATTTATTTACGGAAGGGAGTCACAATAGAAATTTATTGGTAGCCGTTTTAATCAGAACTTAGACTTTGACAAAGACCTAACCCAGAGACGAAACTGTCATTATCTCGTTCTCTTTTAAAACCCAATTGAACGACAGCCAATAAAGACTCTTGGCTGACAGATGTATCCTTCTCGAGCGGATTTCTTTATTCGGAAATTCAAAGAGGCAACGAAGAAACCTTTCGGGCACCTTTTTGTTGACCTGAAAGCTGGAACCCTGGAATCCTCCACATTGCGCAAAGAGGTCTTGCATATCGGTAAAGAAGATTCCGCGACACAAGACAGAAAGATGAGGACGACCATCTCACCGATACTTTTGAAAACGATATATCGGTCTCATCAGGAGACGACATTGCCGACAAGACAAAAAACTCACCTATTTCGTCGGAAGATTCTGAGATACAAGCAGATCTCATAGCATTTCGGGATTGCGGAGTAGTGTTTGCTCACATTCGTGAATTGGAAGCCCAAAGTCAACAAGGGTGTGTGAAGAAAAACGTCATTGCTCTCCCGATGACCGGTAAGGACGTAGAGGATACTTTGAGCGGATTACCCGTGACCATTTGCTGTGCAGACGACTTGCATACATATGTGAGCGACAGGTCTAGAACGTTTGTGGTCAATACGGACAAATTGTGATCAAAAGGGTAGTCATTGGGTTGCTTTTTATTTGCCTGCATCGGGTCCACTCGAATTGTTCGACTCATTAGGACAATTATCGGAAACGTACAAACAATATTTTAGAAATGTACTCATCGTTAAAGGACCGCAATACTGTGTCTTCAGCAGTTAAATTCAACCCGATGATTCAGAAACCTGCGGTCTGTATTGCATTTATTACGTCAAATTGAGATGTCGGGGACTCAAGATGGAGGACATTTTAAACGACTTTTCTTAAACTGACTTGACTAAGAATGACTGCAACCTCGTAGCCTATTTGGTTGAAATAATAATACAAAAAAAAATCCCCTAAACGTTTGAAAAAGAATCTTACTTGTTGTGCATTACAAACTATTCCTTTTCAAGGAATATGCTTATGGTTCAGAGGTATAAAGGTGTTAAGTGAAAGGCTTAGCGTTTAGCTATGAAGGGTCCTCTCACGTTTTATAGGGTGCGCCGTCCACTTTCAAGTATATCCATTAAAAAATATATAAAAAAAACCTACATGTATGTGTAGCAGGTCTCAAGTCCTGAACCATATCTACTGTCTGGAAGAGTGAGAGAGATTTCAAGTATTCCGAAAAAATAACGCGCCGTTTTTAAGGGTGTGCTGTCCACTTTCAAGGGTATCAATCAATCTTGGAGGGTAGACTTGTCCAAATATAGGGTATGATGTGACTATTAGCGTCCACCTTTGAGGGTAGAATTGTCTAACTATAAGGTATGCCGTCACTTTTCGCGTCCGATGTCCACTTTTGAGGGTAGAATGGTGCAACAATAAGGTATGGCGTCACTATTCGCGTCCACCTTAGAGGGTAGACTGGTCCAACAATAAGGTATGGCGTCCGCTTCCCGTGTCCAGGTTTTAAGGGTTCAACTGGTCATATATCACTACTCATTTTCTTTCTTTGAGGTTATGTTTTCTAACGTCGGAATGTGACATGTTTGCTTTGGGTTCTGTTAAATCTTTGGAATTCTTTTTCGTATGAATTTTGCTTTTGTTTTCCTCAGTCATTCAGAAAACAAAGTTGTCGAATACAGCAGATCTTCTTGTTGTTGTGTGCCTCTAACATATTTTGAAACTATGTTTAATTGAGTTTTTGTTTACCTTTATCTAGTTTGTTATGAGATATTGCAAGTTCTGTGTACTTGACTGTACTTTCCCTGTAAATTAAAGTTTTAAAAAAACAATTCACAACATTTCATATTATAACGAGTTGTACATTAATGTTTTACACAACATGATAAAAGTTTTCAAGATTAAATAAAAGTAATTTAAATATTCGATAAATAAAACGCCAAATGCAAAATCGTTCATGTACCTTTTTTTTTCATTTATTGAAAATGTAAACACTATTTTATACCTTTGTACTTTTGTTGCTTCGGAAGCACTATCTGAATAATTAATCAATTTATCAACTGAGAATTTAAGATAAGTATGCTATAAACCATATCAGTACCGAAGCACTGATTACTTAGCTCATGATACCCCTGGGACTAACAGTCCACCAGCAGTGGTATCGACCTAGTGCTAGAAAAAAAATGCTTCACAAATTTGCGGCGTCCGACGCGCTTTGGTAGATTTACCTTCCCTTTATCAAAAACGCATTAACACCAAATTTTCAAAGCCTGAACATGTGAAGAGCTAATTTACCAAGATGGACCTAAAATGAATATACAAATCCTTCTAAGGTCAATTAGCCTGAGTGGATTTGAACTTTAGTTTCTGAATGAACCTCAATTAATAAACGGAGAATTTAAGAAAAATAGGTTATAAATCATGTCAGTACCGAAGGACTGACCACTGAGCTGATGATAGCTGACAGACCACTAGCAGTGGTATCGATCCAGCGCTAGAAAACGAAACAAAAGAGAGGCGAAAGATATCAAAGGGGCATTCAAACTCATAAGTCGAAAATAAACTGATAACGCCATGACAAAAATAGAAAAGGGCCAAATGACAATGAATGACAAACAACAGTAAGCAAAACACAACATAGAAAACTAAAGACACGAACCCCACCAAAACTCCTGGGTGATCTCAGATGCTCCTGGAGGGTATGCAGATCCTACTCCACATGTGGCACCCGTCGTGTTGCTCATGTAAGTAAAAATCCGGATGATTTTTACTTTATTTTATCGATGCCGTAGTGAACCCTTACCACTCCCCTTAAACGCTTGGTTGTGAACGGTATAGTAATTGCCGACATGACCGGTCTAATTGCGGATTTTAGATTAAATGTGTTAAATGTGATACGAATGAAAAGAGATGTGAGATATACGTCAATTAGACAGCAACCCAACGAGAGAAATAACCAACAGCATGCCATCTCTGCATCTGCTTAGACGTATTAAATGTTTTCATACACAGCCCCTCAGTAGGCATGAAACGACTGGCATTTAAAACGAAAATGTGTTCCAGTGGCAAATTTAAACAAGCTTGAATCCATCGCTGTCATACGAAAATTGTTGTAACAAGAAAGGACTATGTCCGTTAATCTCCATGAACGTTTAATAACATGTTCTTTTGAAAATTTTGAAAATTTTGAATAGATAGGTATGGATCTTTTTAGAATAAATCTTGAATTTAAGCATGTTAAGAGCATTATTATCAAAATATGAATTCCTTTACCCATACAACAAATAATTATTAAAATACAAGGAAATAACTATCAAGATTTGTATGTGTCAGTGGATACTTACGTATTTGATAAAAACGGGGAATCGTTATGGTCTGTTGTAACTGTAGTACATAAGTATTCTGAAACAAACGTTGGGGAAAACATAAATTTATGTTCTGTCTCTCTCAAAAAAAAATAAAATAACAAAAAACAAAAAACAAAACAAACAAAAACAAACAAAAACAAAAACAAACATAACAAACAAAAAATATACAGAAAGTGCAGTAGACATTTAATTTTATCTCATTTTTATTAACTAATAATTGCTGGTTTCTAGCCCTCGGTCTATGTATGTTGTACACGTTTAGTAGAGTTGTACAGCAAAAACAATTTAATGAAATTACTATACTTACAAAGGACATTAAAGTACATGTATCAGAGTATCACTAAGTGTTTTACCTGCTATGGAAATGTCATTGAATGGATCAAAGTAACATGAACAATCTTCTTCGAGCGGCAGGCAATTACATGGGTCTCTTGGTTTGGTAACAAAATGGAACCCGTTCTTGAAATCACATTGGCATGACCTATCAACTATTACTGAACCATTGGAAGATGGTATCTGTCCATCTTCATTACACTTTGATTTATTATATAAACAACGACTGCTGATATTAGCCCACAAAGCAAAAGGTTGGTATGTATCCAAAGAACATGCTACGGTAGTTCGAGCACCAGATATAACGTATTTTTCACCTGAAATGAATAGGAATACTGCTTTGTACATTTAAGCATTTAATGAAACAATAGGAATAAGAATAAGAATATGCATTGTTCTAGTTAAGGTCAAGGAACAGTAAATGGGCTATGTCACAGATTTTGCTAAAACTTTGCATACAACCTTGGCTCGTTGAACTATAACTGAAAATCGAAAAAAATAATGCATTTATCTCTTTTATTGTCTGAAATATTACCGATTGAATTCTTTCAATATAGGTGATCATTTGTATAGAAAGCACATAAAATCGGCGAAAATCCTTCTTAAAATCATCAAATTCTGCTATTTGGATTATTCTCTAAAAACTATATGCTGTTGGTACATAAATTTCCAGGCCGATAAACGTTGATTATTGACGTTTTTGACTGCCAAGTAGGTAAAAGATTGATTATTAGACAAAAAAAAGTCGGTGACCATATGATTATCTTATATCATAAAAACGGAAATTAATGTATCAACAACATATAGTTTTTAAGAAAAATCTATGTAGTAGAAATGAGAGACTTGATGATTTTAAGACAAATTTAAGAAGGTTTTTCGCCAATTTTATGTGCTTTCTATACAAATGTTCACCTATTTTGAAAGAATTCAATAAGTAATACTTCAGATAATAAAAGAGATAAATGCATTATTTTTTAGATTTTCATTTATAGTTCAACGAGCCAAGGTTGTATGCAAAATTTTATCAAAATCTGTGACATAGCCCATTTACTGTTCCATGACCTTAAGGGCCTTTGATGGGCAGCATGGCATTTATACACCCAAAACAATACGCTATGATTTTGTAAAAAAAAAAACAATTTACATTGAAATGAAAAATTAAATGTTTGTACAGTTATAAACCTTCATATATATCTTCTTCTAATATAAATCATGTACATTTTATTTCAGCAGAACCAGAACATCTATGTGTCAATTGTTCGACAAAATAATATGATGATACAAAGGGGGCATCAATAAATCAGAACTGAAAAAAAAAGAATACCAACACTCTGACCAAAATAAAACAAATCCTGATTGAAAGAATGTAGAATTACTTGTAAATCAACGGACGCCGTCACGAGTTGGTTGACCGTTATGATTTATCTGTTTCACAGATGACGAAGGACACCAGGGTGATTTCAGCTGCTCTGTAAAATTCACGCAGGAACACTTGACTTTCTTCTCATTGCAATAACACACTCCTCATTCAAAGCATAAAGACAGATTAAGAAATTGGTCCAATTTTGTTTCATAAAAAAGAATGGTCACCACAGATACAAATATCTTGTTTTAGGAAGGGACAAATCATACTTTGTGAAAAAAACACTCGGATTCAAATAGAAAGTTTACTGAAATTGTAATCTTTTAAATGGTGGATTTTTTTTATAATATTTTTGTTTAATTTAATTTTCTTCGGAAAATGCCTGTACCATGTCAGTAATATGGCAATTGTTTTTCACTTGTTCCGTTGATTGATAGCGTTTGATTTTGTCAGTTTTTATGGACTTCCCCTTTTTGAATTTGCCATGGAGTTCGATTTTTTGTATATACTTTTTTAGAGGACATGTTTCTCTGCTTGTCGAATTGTTCCTTTACTCTTATGAGGCAGACATACACAAGCCTCACAAGAAAGTGAAAAATGCTGGCGTGATCCTTTAATTTCACTTTTCGCAATGTCTTTTCAGTGAATAATTGTGAACTATATTGACTCCATCTATCCCAAATGAGCTTGAAATAAAGGATACAACATATACAGTTAAGTCTGCCTCATATCTTGACATGCATCTAATAATTAACAATGAGGGTCTGTTGAGAAAGAACATTTACGACAAAATAGATGATTTCAATTTTTCAAAATTCCAGCAGCGCCTGCAAACGTAGTACACATTTTCATGTTGATACGATAGAGCTTGAGTTACATGCTCGTGTATCATGATTGCATTGATAATGGGAAAATGATTACAAGGAAGCTATTCTATCAAGGGTTCAAAGTGGTAAAATTAAGCTATCCCTTCGAAAGTGTAAGGGACCCCATTATGATTTGGACGTCCGTTGTGGAATATCTCTGTCACATATTACTACGGAGGTGTTCCACTTGTCGTACAGTAACCACAATCCCGTCCTCATCTTCTCGATTGTGACATTAAGTTTTACTTACATGAGCAACACAATGGATGGCAGATGTGGAGCAGGAACTGCTTACTTTTCTCAAGCACCTGGCTCGTGGGGTTCGTGTTGGGCAATCTTTATCTTACTATGAAGTATGTTGTAGACTATTGCTTGTCTTTTAGTCTTCATTTTGTAATGTTCGTTTGCATGGTAACTGCCATCCCATATCATACATAGCCATTTGACGTTCTACCCGTTGGTATAAGTATGGTGACAAGAAGCTAAGGCGTAACAAATTTTTATTGGAAGACAAGGCTGCTTTTGCTCTTATTTTTGAAGATGAATATAAATTTAATGTCCTTCGATTAAAGACTGTCTTAGAGTACTAAAGTTGTGCAGATTTTTTTAAATTGTGGTCATAGGTCAGAAGATGAAAACAATTTAAATATTTACTAAAAATATTAATATCTAATCACCGGCATTTATATACATAATGATTTTATTCACATTTTACACGAAAAGAGTTTGGTAAAATATAAGTAAATAATGATAGAAATTGATGAAAATTTTATTTTAATTTTGACAGTAAAAAGTTACAAGAAGTTTCTTTTCTGGTAGTATAAATAGTAATTTAACGAAACTTTGCTTAATACCAGTGGCAAAACCGATGACGCGAGAACAATAGAAAAGTAACGCTTAAAATCGATGAAAAAATCGACAAAATCAATAGTAAAACAATGCCGGTGACGATACTGGTTGAAAGTAATTTCATATCAACAATCGTACATTTCAAAGAAAGTATTTATTAAACTGTGCCATCAGAAATATACATACAAATACATGATGATTCAGCATCATTACTGCGAAAATAGCATGAGAAGCTTGTGAAACTTTAGTTTTAAAAAATGTTAATCTTTGCTGCATATTGATAAAAAAAATGGAAAAAATCATGTACATAGAAATATAAAACTCTTTCAAGTCACCAATTTTCCGAGTGTTTCACATACTCTTGGGCATGTTACAATTTCAAGAAAATACCTTTTATCCACATCTTACTCATCGAGTACGCCGGTTTGTTCATGGCAGTGGACTCTCATTAACGATATATTGCATTTGCGTAAAAATACAGATTTAAAAGTTGTGTCTGTGCAGGTTATAAAATTAAAGATAAATAAAAAAAATATTTTTACAAAATATGTTATTCGTTTATAGATTTTTACTTTTTTTCTAATAATAAATCGTCTCGATTTTGTTCATGCATTTGCGGTCATCTCAATGTATTCACATGCAATGGTTACATCGGTATACAGTCGTTTTTTAAGACGAAATTTGTATTTAAAGGTGTTAATCTTTGCTGCATATCAGTCGATTCTTTTAGTATTTTTTTCCTAAACTCTGATCTAGCTGCATACATATCTGAATGAAAAGTAGCACAAATGGGTAATTAACGTGTGATGGCCTCGCCTTTATCGTCTGCTTAATGCAAATTCCTTTACGGAAAAAAGGATTTTTTAACCATTTATACAGCCATTCCCAATGTGAAATTGGAAAATCGTCTTAAAGAAATAATCCACAAAACTTTTCAATATACAAATGGTAACATAATCAATAAATGTATTGCTTTGTAATACCATACGGCATATTTTGTTAATAATGTACAAAAAGGTAAAACATGCTACGCAGAGGAACAAGTGATCAATATGCTGGAGGTTCTTATTGTCAACATATTTTTTGAATTTGGAGGTAAAATGTTTAACAAATTATCGGCATTCCTATGGGAACGAACTGTGCTGTGCGCCTCTCCTTTTTCAACCTCTTCTTATTTTCATATGATTCGGAGTTCCTTCAGACACTTGTCAAAAACAAAAAGATCAAAGAAGCCAGATTATTTAATTTCACAACCAGATATATTGATGATGTTCTTTCCTGATTAAGTTCCACGAATATATCCTCCAGAACTAGAAATCAAAGAAACAACAGACATGGCTTCACCCGCCTCATTTTTAGACTTATACCTCGAATTTGACATAAGCAGTCGTCTCAGTACCAGAATCTATGACAAACGAGACGATTTTAATTTTGAAATTATAAATTTCCCACACCTTAGCAGCAATATACCAACTTAACCTGCATATGGGATATACATTTCCCAACTCATTCTGTATTCCGGAGCTTGCAGCTGCTACTCAGACTTTATTACATGTAACCAATTTCTAAGCATAAAGCTAATGAACTAGGGTAATGTCAAAGAACGTCTCGTCCTTTTTTTTTAAGTTCATCGGAAGGTACCAAGACGTTGTTGATAAATATTCCGTATCAACTTCACAAATAATACATGATGGTCTTGAAATATAGATTCTATGTCTTGACTTTGTTTATCATCTTAATGACGTGTTATAGTGTTCGTTTTTATTTGTCTATGTATATTTTTAACCTTTACTGTCTAGAGCATTTTTGGTAATATACCTTTGTCATGGCTCGGTATTTATACATCCCGCCATTGTGCGATTGTGCTAAGGTCATTTTTTTATTCTTTGTCTTTCATTTTTGCTTATGTACTTTATATAGTGTCTATATGCCATTTTTTTTCTTTGTTGAAATAGTTATTTGTGTTTATAGGGATTATAACACAATGTTGACTGCTGTACCCCAATTTTCGTTTGTCGTTTTGTTTTGCTCAGATATTTTTGTCAATATAATGGAATGGGTTAAGTGAGATGTTTACTTAACTATAAAACCAGGTTTATTCCACCAGTCTCTAAATAAGGAAATGCATGTACCAAGTCAGAAATAGGACAGTTATTTTCAGTTTGTTTGATGTGTTTAAGCTTTTTATTTTGCTATTTGATAAAGGACTTTCCGTTTTGAATTTTCCTTGGAGTTCGGTATTTTTGTTATTTTACTTTTTACCTGGAGATGAATAATCTGCTTCGACATCACAGGATTCAACACGTATAAATGCATTTACATCGTACAAGCAAGCATAATGGTCGAGTGTATGACTGCCACAGAAACCTTTTGCTCTTAATCTTCTCTCTGTCAAGTCTGGACATTTTATGTCGTATAAATAGACTGGACAGCAGGATATCAATATCTGAAATAATATATATTACTGTTTAATATATAAGAGTATAGTATGTATTATCAATCGATGACTCAGTGTTTCCTCGATATAAACACTTTTGAGTCGTGCTCCTTAATTTACAAATAATTCTAGGGCACTACGGCACCATAACATAAGTTTACTAGGGCAACTAGTGCACCAAATCAACAGGACACTCAGGCACACTGACATAAATGTACAGGGACTAGGGCACCATATGCAATTTATTAGGGTTCACTAGTCAAACAATGAAATCTAAATAGAATTCTGACAACATTTTTGATGAAATATCCAATTCTCAATATATTTATCATGAATACCCCCCAACCCCCAAATCATTTCCCCTCACCCAACCCCATAAAAGATAATAATGATCAAAAAATATAAAGAATAGAGAAAAATGGACCAAAAAAATAAAGAATAGAGAATAATGAGGTGCTAAAATATAAAGAATAGAGAATAATGGGGAAAAAAGTATAAAGATAAGTTAAGCCTTTTTCAACTGATTTTTATAGTTTGTTCCTATCTTGTCCTATTACACCACTGTCCCATTTTAGGGGTGGGTTGGGCGCCCGATAACATGTTTAACCCCGCCACATTCTGTATGTGCCTGTCCCAAGTCAGGAGCCTGTAATTCAGTGGTGGTCGTTTGTTGCTGTGTTACAAATTTGTTTTTCGTTAATTATTTTGTGCATAAATCAGGCCGTTAGTTTTCTCGTTTGAATTGTTTTACATTTGTCATTTCGGGGCCTTTTAAAGCTGACTATGCGGTATGGGTTTGCTCATTGTTGGAGGCCGTACGGTGACCTATAGTTGTTAATATCTACGTCATTTTGTCTCTTGTGAAGAGTTGTCTCATTGGCAATCATACCACATCTTCTTTTTTATCAGGTTGTGATAAAAATAATGTTATCTCCCTTTGAACATTAACTTCTAAAACATTTGTCGTATGTAGCATTGTGTGAATGTAGTTCTTTGAACGGCTTTTGGATCTTTCTGTGTACATTTGATATAAATTTTTGAATATTATGCAGTGCAATTTCACTAAAACGGTTTTACCACGTATTAGAGTTATACATGTTATATATTATCTTATTTAATCTAGCTGTTCATTGCATCATAACATAATCATGTAGACTTATATATATGAAATAACGTTTTAAATCAATTTTCATTTAATCATGTTAATATTTCCATCCAAGAATATTTAAGATTTAATACGAGTAATAATACAAACCAAATATAGCAAGGCTTATGTTTCAATACAAAACGAAAGTAGAATTTTGTTTTTCGTGTATTTTTTACAATTTAAATGAAGAAACAAGTGATTACCTGGTTTAAAATCAATACTGCTGAATCAATTGACTTCATTACAGTGATATATGAGCATGATAAAGCGTCAAATACATTCCAGTCGGTTCGTGTTCTTTCATGATATGTGATACCTGTGCAGTGGCAACCCGCCAGACCTATAATAGTAATAGGTAAAAATTATTTATAGAAAACGTTCTACCCGTCGGTACGTTTAAACTGTTAAAAGGTAACTGGAAAATACAAGTGACTTTCGAGTGAATAAGAACAATAATTAAATTCAAAATTCAATAATTGAAAGGTCTTTCATTCTTTAAAATATATATAACGTGGAAAGATTTTGAGCCAAAACAAAAGTGATTTTATGAAAAACATGAATTGGCTTTATGTTGTTGCAGAATTTACATTGTAATAGAAAGTAAAATAACAAAAATACCGAACTCCGAGGAAAATTCAAAACGGAAAGTCCCTAATCAAATGGCAAAATCAAAAGCTCAAACACATCAAACGAATGGATAACAACTTTCATATTATAGGCATTTTCTTGTGTAGAAAATAGTGGATTAAACCTGGTTTTATAGCTAGATTAACCTCTCACTTGTATGACAGTCACATAAAATTCCATTATATTGACAACGATATGTGAACAAAACAAACTAATAGGTAAAATAATAGACATAATAGGTAAAAATGTCAAAAATAGGGGTACAGCAGTCAACATTGTGTTATAATCGTTATCACTATAAAAACAAATAAATATGTCAACAAAGAAAAACAAAAAGGCATATACGTCATTGTTACATTTGGTTGATACATTCAACAATACCTTCCGTTATCTAGATGATATTTTTTCGTTAATTAATCCAGAGTTCTCTAAATATACTACCGAAATTTACCCAATAGAACTTACTTTAACTAAATCTAACATAAACAGCAGTAGTTGTCCTTTTCTGGATTTGGACATTTCAATCTCTAAAGGAAAACTCCATACGAAAATTTACGACAAAAGAGACGATTTTTCATTCCCTATTGTTAATTTTCCTTTTTTAGACGGCGATGTTCCTTTGGCTCCATCATACGGTGTTTATATATCCCAACTCGTTCGTTATTCCCGTGTGTTTAGTGATGTCATAGATTTTAACGAACGTAATCAATGCATCACTGGTAAATTATTAAGTCAGGGATTTCGTTACCATAAATTACGTAAAACTTTTGCTAAGTTCTTTCATAGATACAAAGATTTGATTAGTAAATTTGGCTGTACCTGTAAAAAACTGATTAAAAACGGTATTTCACATCCTAAATTTTACGGTAATATTGTACTTAAAGCGCGGAAATCACTATGTGATCCATGTAAACTCATCGAACCTTTAAACAAACTTATTAGTAAAGGTTATCTTAAAAATATTTTAATTAGATCTTTGAATATAGTTTTCATTAGCACTAATATCGATTTTGTCATCAGCAAATTAAAACATAACTAAATTTGTATTCTTTTCAAACGGGATGTATAAAGACACACCCACGTTCATTTTGATCTATAAAGAGGTTAAACTCCTAACTATCCTACTGTCTGTCGATACATTTATTTTTGACATTGCACTAGTCGTGTCTTCTTTGACTGTCCATGACGTTAAAATACTAAATCCCTGGGATGTGTTTTAGTTGATTTTAGTCTCTGATGCATGATGCATGATTTATTATTATTAATTGTTTTGGCTTTTAACTAGCTGTCAGTAACTGCGAGTACTCTCAAATCGTACTTTCTTGTTTATTTGACCTGTTGATACTAATTGTAATGTTTTTTGGTTATTTAATGTTATTCAGCGTTATATCTGGTCTATATACCAGCTTTGATAAGTGTTTGGTATTACTATAAAGGAGTAGGTCCGGTAAGGGCCGGTTTTGGCCTCAAACTTCAGGTTCATCTGATGAAAGATTTTGAACACTTTTTAGACACTAAAGTGTCTACTTTAGTCGATTCAATTAGTTAATGTGAAAGATTTGAACTGATTTAGTCATTAAAGACGCCCAAATTCAAGCTTAAATATGAAAAATCTATCAAATATGTTATAATATGTCACTTTTCAGATGGTTTTTGTCAAAAATGAAAGTGGCCGCATCCGTGTTCATTCTCAACCTTTATATATGTTGTGTATTATCATCTAATACAACTTACATTTAAATATTAAGAATGAACACAAATGCGGCCACTTCCATTTAAGACGGAAACCGTCTAAAATTTAACTCAAATGCTAAAATTGTGAAGATTTCAGTAATTTAGCATGACTTAATGATGATAGTACCCGATACATGTGCATTGTATTGTCAAAAACAGCTCATATTTATGTAACAGAAGTATTCTGCTTTCCAATAAATAGCTAAAAGTTTACATTTTAACAATTTTGTAAAACTGCTATATTTTGGGTCCAAAAAGGGGTCTTACTGGGCCTACTCCTTTTCACTTCGTACTATGAACATCAAAATTATTTATTTTGTAAAAATATTTTCTTTCTCTATTAGAACTGTACACGTATACCTAACAACAAAATTATTTTCATTTACCTGTGTTTAAAGTTATTGCAAATGGCTGATATTTTTGTTCGAGCATATTGGTTTTTTTAAATTGTTTAACATTTCATACCGATATAACATGTTACTTTTATTATTCTTCCCTTAGTTTATTTATTTTGTATTTACATTGTATCATAGGTCAAATTTATATGTTCAGTAAAATTGAGAATGGAAATGGGGAATGTGTCAAAGAGACAACAACCCGACCATAGAACAGACAACAGTGTATGTTCACTGGTGTTAATATGTCCTTTGATTGAGTTAAGCTATTTCAGTTGATATTTTATAGTGTGTCTTTCTATGTTGTGATGTTACACTATTGTTTCAGAAAAAGGGTGAAGGTTTGGTACCATTTAAACGTTTAAACCCACTGCATTTGTTTGCACCTGTCCTAAGTCAGGAATCTGATGTTCAGTAGTTGTCGTTTGTTGATGTGGTATATAAGTGTTTCTCGTTTCTCGTTTTTTATATAGATTAGACCGTTGGTTTTCCCGTTTGAATGGTTTTACATTAGTAATTTTTGGGGCCCTTTATAGCTTACTGTTCGGTGTGAGCCAAGGCTTCGTGTTGAAGACCGTACTGTGACCTATAATGGTTTACTTTTATAAATTGTTACTTGGATGGAGAGTTGTCTCATTTGCACTCATACCACATCTTTTTAAATCTATATAGACAAAGCACATCAGCAAAAACGAAAGACAAGAATACAAAAATTTTATCATAGCACAATAACACAATGACGGGATGTATAAGTACCGAGCCAAGTCAAATGGATATTACCAAAAATAGACTTTTCAAATGGTTTTTCGGGATGTATAAATACACATCCACGTTCATTTTCTATATAGAGATTACTTTATCTATATATAACATTATACATATTTATTGAAAGGTTAAATCCTAACTATCCTACTGCCTGTCGATACTTTTATTTTGGCATTGCACAAGTCATGTCTTCTTTGACTGTCCATGACGTTAAAACACTAAATCCCTGAGTAGTGTTTTAGTTGATTTTAGTCTCTGATGCATTATTTTTTATTATTAATTGTTTTTGGCTTTAACTAGCTTTCAGTAACTGCGAGTACTCTCAAATCGTACGTTCGTGTTAATTTGACCTGTTGATACAATTTGTAATGCATTTTTGTTATTCAATATTTAGTTATTTTGTGTTATATCTCGTCTCATTATTTTTAATATATACCACCTTTGATAAGTATTTAGTATGACTATAAATTTTCACTTCTGTTCTTGTACTATGAACTACAAATTTATTTATTTTGTAAAAAATACTTCCGTACTCCATGTACTCCTTACAACAAAATTATTTTTATTTACCTGTGTATACGTTCTTCTTCTTCCAGATAAGGAACCGGATTCAATATTTGAATGTATATGGTTCCGCGCGGAAACTTTGCGCAGTGTCGGGCAACACAGAAAGTTCTCTCTTGGCTATATACATTTAAAACGTTCGCAATATTTAAACAATTAAAACTATGTACATATTGGTGTTACCTATTTCATTTCAGAGCATGCCTTCAAGGCAGCTCTGAATCCTTCAACTGTGTTTGCCGATGATATTGATGTTGGTAGGTTATTCCAATTCCTGATGGTCCTTGGGAAGAATGATTGGCCGTAGGCATCTGTACTGGTTCTTTCTTGGTAGAAGCGGTGTTTACCTCTGGTCCGGTTATCGTTTGGAGTCAAATATTGTTGACGATCTATGTTTATTAGTTCATGCTGGATTTTGAATAGCATGCATAATCTATTAGTTTTTGCTCTGCTCTTCAATGCACAGTAATGGTCCATGAACTGTGCCTTGGGGTACACCAGAGAGTACTTGTACTTGCGTGGAGACAGCTCCCTCTAGTATGACACTCTGCTTTCTGTTATGTAGGAAGGAGCGAATTCATCTGTTGGTTTTAGGATTGACGCCGTAATATTCAAACTTGTGAAGTAAGCGATGATGTGGTACCTTATCAAATGCTTTTGTGAAATCAAGTAGAATGATATCTACTTGGCAGTTACTTTTTAATTTGATGCAATGTCCTGGATGGTTACGATAAATTGGGATTCGCAAAATCGTCTTTTGCGGAAACCATGTTGTGCATTAGTAAGGATTTTATTTGTGTAGAAGTGGTCCATTATGTTACTGTGTACGATATGTTCTAAAACCGTGCATGTGATGGATGTAAGAGATACTGCTCTGTAATTAGATGCCAAGTGCCTTTCGTCTTTTTTGAAAAGTGGGACTACATTTGCATCTCTCCAATCTTGTGGGACGTCGCCAGTGTTCATTGATGTTTGATACTTTGATACAAGTCTGTAAGGATGGGAGCAAGTTGGTCTGCTGCTGCTTTCAGTATAAAAGATGGTTTTTTTATTTAACAGCATTTCGTTCAAGGTTATAGTTGTCTTTCTTATATTGTTGTATATCTCACCCCCCTTTTTTTTTTATTAATTTTGTATTTACATTGTGTCATAGATCAAATTTATTCGTTCAGTGTATGTGTACTTGCACTAGTAACCCGAATTTGGCTTGAACGGCCAAAAAGGTATTAACGACATTTAAAAAAAAATTGATTATCATTAGATAACGATTGACAAAAATTGTTTTTAATTCATTTCAATCCATATTAAATTATTTTAATACCAGTCAAATAGATTCCCTTGCGGTCATTCAAGTTAGTTTCAGATGTGGTTAAGCTGTGTCAAACTAATAAGCCACGCACCCGTTAAACGAAATCAAACTGATGTTAAATCCTTTTAATCTTTAAAGTGACCGCCTTTTTGTAAGGTAAATCACTCAAGCAGAACAGCATCCCCGTTATCTATCGTTAATCCCTTACAAACGTTATCGATTTTAGTCCAACAAATATTCACAATTAAGAGAAATTGATTACAAATACATTTATAGTTAATGATGCCAGATTTTTAAAATGCAGCGAAAAAATATGTTAAAAATACAAATTAAAACAAATAATTTGTACAAGAAGTAACTCTATAGATAAGAAAGATGGTTGATAAGTGATATGAAAACTAGCGTCATTTAAGTAATTTTGCAAAAAATAAAACGAGAATGCTGGTTTAATCTCATTTTTATTTAATAATCAAGGGACCAATGCACAAGGAACAGAAAATATTCATTGTTTACATCATTCCAATCGATATATCTTATCTTTTAGGTTGAAAATATTTTTTTCAATTACCGCCTAATAAAACAGTATTTATCTAAAACACAAATGTTTTTATTAAATGGATGATTGGTATTTGCTTAACGCCGCCTTAGCGCAGAAAGACTATATCGTGGTGATTTATTAAATGGAAAAATTACGATCGTGAAAATGTTAAAATTTTCGAGTTTATTCCGCCATCAGTTTACATTTGTTGAAAGTTGATCTGTTACATATGCAAATAAGAGGATGTGTTACTTGTATGATTACCAATGAGACAACTCTCCACCATAAAAATTACTGAACAACTATAATAGGTCACCGTTAGGCCTTCAACAATTAGTAAAACCCATACTGTTAAAGTTGTTATATTTGTCAACAGTACTGGGCAAAAAGTCGGTTCACATGGGAAAAGGTCGAAAATATTAATATAGAAATTTTAAAAGTGATTATTGATTCTAAGAATTTGTTTTAGGGAATGTTTTTTCAAACAGGTCTGCATACCTCTTCGTTAAGTGTCTGTTAAATTTTCAACCCACCATCTTTGTCGACCCATAAACCGAACTAACTGCAGTTGTACGGAAACATCAATCTATATAAAGGAATCGTCAGATCAAAAGACCGAATCGCCCATGTAATTTCGTCGGGAACATGTATACAAATATTTGCCACTGCAGGTTAAGCAAATTTAAATGAACTAAATTCGTCCCGATTTTTCAAAAATTCACATTAAAACATACGTTTTTTGTTTGATTAATTTACCCGGAAAATTAAAATTTCGTATAGCTTAAATACGCCACAATTTTACTACCGCTTATTTTATGGGTGACATTTCTGGTGTAAAGAATGATATGTTGTAATAAACATATATTTAGTTATGTTCCTAGAGTCAAATTTGAAAAATGTAAGTATATACTCGTTGTTATTGATTTTGCTCATTTTAAAAATATTTCACAAAATGTACGCACTTGTCGATAGTTTGTTTATACAGATAACTAGAAAGTTACAAATTCAATATATACTTATATATATATTGAAAATATGAGAGAAACCTCAAGAACGAATCCTATTTAAATTCATATCTATGTTTAACTTTCTTTGCTTCATCGAGTAAATTCACAGATTTATATTTAAATTAGGTTGTTCTTGAACAGTTTGAGAAATTCGTCATCACAATTTTTAGTTGTCTTGTATAATAATGTTAATCCTTGAAATAGCACGTGGAATTCTAACTAAGTGTGTCAATATCTTGTAAAAAGTAGGGTTCTTTTCATACATTGTCAATTTCCTCTTCCGACATGCATGTAATATATGTCACTGGACGCTAAAATTTCACGAGGATATTATTCGTATTTAAATCAAACAATATTGTTTGTACTCGGTTATGATTTCAAGCAACCATTACAAGTAACCGTCTCACGGACGGTTTGTAATTTACATTTATTTCCCCTGAAATTGCAAATACAAAAAGAAGCTAAAGTATATGACTCTTTTAATTATATATTCTATCTGATTTTTGCCTGTTATATTATAATAGCAGTATAAAATAACCACAAAAGTAGATCCATATAGGGAAGGCTCGCGCATCCTAAATCCGCCTCTAGACATGTCAGCCTACCTGGACTTTTCTGAGAGTTTCTGTTTTGATCTAGTCAGGGTTCGTACCCTCGGCCTCCTTTACTATCACACGCTTGTCACGCTTAGTCGGGAAGTCATGACACATGTACACAGATGAAAGACTTGCCGTCAATATCGGCGCGTAACTACCAAACAAAAAAAAACAAAAAAAACAAATACAAAAATTCCAAAACTTGTTTTCCAGTTCACAAAAAAAAATTGCCACTGGAACCGATTCTGACAAACCTTTTTGTTTCAATTCTACTTCGGAAAAAAGTTTTTTTTCACGATTTTGTTTTTTTTTTGCAAATTTAATTATAAAAAAACGAATATGCACGAATGATTATCTATACTTTCATACACATCAATGTTAACTGCATGTTCAAAGTTTTCTCGGCGCCTATCCCTAACTTTATAAGTGACTTTAAGAAAAAGTATTTCAATGTTGTAACAACAACTTATTCTAATTAATAGATGAACATCTGCACAAAATGCACGATTACTGTTCGAAATATCATCTATATTTGTGTTGCCATAATGACTGACGGACACAAACGGACAGACAAATGGCTCTTAGCCGAGTGTACTGAGTTTTATTTTAAACGAACGTAACAGTCTATAGGGATATATAGGTAACCTTCCATAGACACATTCGGAAACCGGAGACAACATCGTCTCGTTCTTAATGTAGAAGCAACAATCATAAATTGTATTAAAGTCTGATTTAATTAGACTGGGGATATATTGAACTAACGACCTTCCACACTTCAGGCAGATTTTTACAATTCGACAAAGGTCACAAAAATCTATAGTTAAAGTAAGCAAAAACATATGAATGACAGAAAAAAATTCCGGGGCCTTTTATAACTGACTATGCGTTACGGGCTTTGCTCATTGTTGAAATCCGTACTGTGACCTTTAACTGTTAATGTCTGTGTCATTTCGTTCTTCTCTCTGGTCACTCTAAAATTACCCTAAAGCTAAATGTCGCCGTCAGATGTATAATAGAAGGCGATACACACTACCAGTTGTTACTCTTACGCAATAAGTACAGTGTGCGAATGTAAAATTATCGATATGGTGCGTCTAAAGAATGTAGGACAGAAAGTCACTGGACAAAAAGTCACAGACAAAAAGTCACGGACAAAAAGTCACAGGACAAAAAGTCACAATTCAGTTTTGAGATTATTTTTCTTTGAACAAGAAAAAACTAATTTAAAAAGAAATATTTTTTTTTTTCTTAAACTATTATTTATAAAGCAACTTTGTAATTAAAATTTATGCAATAAACATTAATAATGACCAAATAATTGCTATGAAAACAAAAATTAATGTCAAAGAGGCTTGATCCTTAAATGGCTTCATGGTGCCAAGAAATATATCTATTGTACGATAAAATTTAATAAATTTTCATTTATCAAGGCTTACGAACAATTTCCTAAACTTAAAAATGAATATATGCAATAAAAAGAAAATATTTCAAGATCTTTCACTTATATATTCAAACAATTGTCAACAAACTATTTGTGACTTTTTGTCCTGTGACTTTTTGTCCTATCAAATTTGTGACTTTAAGTCCTGTGACTTTTTGTCCTGTGACTTTCTGTCCGTTTACCCGTCTAAACACTGCTAATGACTCCTTAGTGCACTAAGGCCTTAAAATATGTCACTAAGGACTAAAAGGGGTGCTATTACATGTAAACTAATTCCATGTCATGGTAGAGTTTTAGAGTAGAGTTTGATATTTAATGCATAAATTCCAAAACTTAATCGCACGTGCCGGTTTTGTTTGTCTGCATGTTGTGTGTTTTAATGTTGTGTTTATGTTATTTTATATTCGGCAAAAAGCTCTCAAGAGCTTATGTTTGTATTGTTATATGTGAAACCATAGATATAATAGCCACTGTTATTTCTATGGTGAACCGAATCAAAATAGAACTTTCGTATTCATATTCTTTGATTTTTCCGCAAATCACTGAACTGTAAGTCCGGTGCGTCTAAACACTGCACTAAGGACATATAATATGCCACTAAGGACTAGATCGGGTGCTGTTACGTCTAATTTTTCTTCATATTATGGTAGATACTGATATTTAATGCATAAATTTCAAATTCTATACCCCGACCCCCCCCCCCCCTTCCCAAGGATAACTGGGGAATAGAAGTATGGTCACCACTGGTCTTCCTCCGACCGGCAGTAAAACCCTTGCTAAAGTGGGGCGTCCGTTTGGCTGTGCGGGATGTACAAAGGAGTAGGTCCGGTAAGGGCCGATTTTGGCCTCAAAATTCAGGTTCATCTGATTAAAGATTTTGGACACTTTTTAAACATTTAAGTGTCTACTTAAGTTGATTTAATTAGTTTATGTGAAAGATTTGAACTGATTTAGTCATTAAAGACGCTCAAATTCAAGCTTAAATATGAAAAATCTATCAAATATGTCATAATATGTCACTTTTTGAGATGGTTTTTGTCAAAACTGAAAGTGGCCGCATCCGTGTTCATTCTCAACCTTTATATAGGCTATGTATTATCATAAAATACAACTTACATTTAAATATTAAGAATGAACACAAATGCGGCCACTTCCATTTCAGACGGAAACCGTCTAAAAATTAACCAAAATGCTAAAATTTCGAAGATTTCAGTAATATAGCATAACTAAATGATGCTAGTACCCGATACATGTGCATTGTATTGTCAAAAACAACCCATATTTATGTAACAGAAGTATTCTTCTTTCCAATAAATGGCTAAAAATTTACATTTTAATTATTTTTGTAAAACTGCTATATTTTGGGGCCTAAAAGGGGTCTTACTGGGCCTACTCCTTTGCAGCCACGTCCGGTCAGAATGGGGACGTTAAATCCGATGCTCGTGTAAAGAGAGTGCTACACTCTTTGCACGTAAAGAACCTTTGCAACAACTCTTTGAGGGGTCAGTAGGTGACCTGTTGCAAGGCTAAATTTCTGTCCCTATCCAATATACCCTCATTTCCCGTGGCAGTCTAAATTTCTCCGACCTTAATCCCTAACGCCCCTATTACAGAACCTACCTATTGTATTTATTGTTAATTTGTTCTCGTCCTGAATATGCATGAAATATTTGCCACTGGACGTTAAGCAATCAACAATCAATCAATCAAATTTTACAGAAAAATAATCAATGAGTAATTTAATATTGTTTAGCCACGTGCCGATTTTTCTTTGATCTTGCCTAAAATCAATGAACCGTTAGACACGTGTCAAATTACATAAAACTGATTACACTGCTTGGTAAAGTTTTTCAGTTTCAGATTATTTCAATGATCAATTTTGATTTGACTTCACACTGAATACGTTGTTGAAATTTTAATCATGTTTTTTAATTATTTCTTGTAAATAATAAATTTGTTTCTAGTGCAATATATCAACATGCAACCAAACTTATATAATACATGAACTGTTTAGACGGAGTTTATCTTTTGCATTTAATATGGTTCATGGCAAAATTTATGATCATATAAAGAACACGTTTGAGCAATATATCATTTTGGACAAAAACGAATTCAATATGATAATAAATTTTTACTACATGCAAGCAATATAAAAAGAAGTTGTGGTATGATTGGTATGATTGGTATGATTGGTATGATTGGCGATGGTTCACAAGAGACAAAATGACAAAATGACACAGACGTAAATAACTATAAGTCACCATACGGCCTTCAACAATGAGTAAAGCACATACCACATAGTCATTATTAAATAACCCAGACAGACATTAAATGTATTTACCATACAAATACTTAGGATTATTTTTTTTCTTTTTTTTTTAAATTCACCATCTATAGTTTTAAATCTAAAGTATTCATCGGTTAATAATTTAATGATAAAATATAGAAATTTGTTAAGTGTTTTTTTTTAAGGAAGGAAAAATGTTTGTCCCGAAAGAAAAAAAAGCACCCCCTCCCTTTGAATGGTCATTACATAATTGGGGGGCTTAAATTTGGGGACGGATCGCGAGGCCTGACGGCCATAAACAACAGATGATGAACAGCAAACAGAGGATACAACATTTGATATGTATGAAAGACGACGACGGACACAAAATGATTGCACTGAATAATTTCAACTACCACATGATACCCAGTGAATTTATTTACATACTTGAACTCGTCTAAGGACTATTTCTGGACAAAAACGAATTCATTATGTTTACTGTACAAACAAACAAGTGATGGATAAAATTATGGCTTATATTTTTTCAGTCATTTTTAGAGCGAAATTTGATTGATTGATTGTTGGTTGCTTAACGTCCAGTGGCAAATATTTCATGCATATTCAGGACGAGTAGTCGTTTCAGAAATAGATTATGAAGTATTTAGGTATTACAAATGTTACAATTTTCTCATCATTTGGTAAAAGGATAATTTCTTAGCTATTTTTAATTAATTTGTACGAATCGTATTTTTTTTCTGACAAAATTATATCTTTGGCTCTAAATTAGCACATACGATTTTGATAGTATAAACAACATTGTTACTTAAGTCTCGGGAATTATTCGTTTATCAAGGCTTTTGCACATTTTAACCTGCTCAATTTGTTTGCACAAGTCCCAAGTCAGGAACCTTTTGTTCAGTGATTGTCATTTTATGCTGTAGTTCATAAGTGTTTCTCGTTTCTCGTTTTTCATATAGATTAGACCGTTCATTTTCCTGTTTGAATGGTTTGACACTAAACATTTTTGGGCTCTATAAAGCTTGCTGTAGGCTCTGTGTTGAAGGCCGTAATTTGACCTATAATGGATTACTTGTTACAAATTGTGACTTGGATGGAGAGTTGTCTCATAAGAACTCATACCACTTCTTCTTATATCTGTTTTGGGCATAGAATATCAAATTTTTATTATTGTCGACATTTCTATTCCATTTGTCTTGCATAAACATTTTAACAAGCTGACCACAAGTTGACGCACATCAAAGACATGCTCGCAAATAACTTTATAGAAAGACAAATAAAACAAAGGCAAAATGGTTTGTCCTTTTAATATTTGTAAATGAGAACAACACATAGTTAAACATATTTAGCACTTGTCTTTGTAATTGTTAATTACTTAAAATAACAACAATGTACAAGTAACAGCATCCCTTCTCGTCCTAAGCAGGGGCGGATCCAGAACCTTGATGTCGGGGGGCACCATGAAACCAAAATTAAACATTTATTTTCAGAGATGTATATATAAATTGCGGTTTTTATCCAACGCAATCATAGGTTTGAACGTTGTTTTCAATTTAGACTTGTATATACATATATATATATGCGAGTGTGGGTGGTAATGGGTTTTTCTTTTGGGGGCCGTGGGGGGGGGGGGGGGGGGGGGTGGGTGAGATCATCTTTTCCATAGTTTATATATATATTTTATTTACCATTTCACTCTATTCTTTATTCTTCTGCCATTTTATCTCTATTATATTCGTCCTTAACATGCATGTAATATTTGACACGGGACGTTAAGCAACCAACAGTCAATCAACATATTCATTATACGTCATCAAAAACCCCATTCATACCCTCATAAATGGTGACCCATTCATAGCCTCATACATCGGGTAATTTAAACAGGAAAAATATACCGACACATATTATTGTACGCTTGGTCTAAATATTAGATATACTGTTCCCAGGTCTAAATGTTTAAGCCCAAGATAATGTTATAAAGTATGTATTATATAAATACAGTAGTATTTTATTAATTATTATATATAGGAGGGGCGAATATATATATATATATTAGACAATGCCAATCCAATCCATATTGTGTGGATAAGGATTGGGGAGGGGGCAGGTTATTTTTAACAGATTGATGGTTTTCCTTGAAAATAATAGGGAAGAGAAAATACGACATTCAGTTTAAAAACAAAATTTAGTGTGAAAAAAATGTGTTGTTGAGTAAAGTCACAAATAAAACAGTTCCGAAAAAGAAATTCACAAGAAATGGCAATGGAACGGAATTTTGTTATGAAGGCATATTCCATTTATTGATACTAACATTCTTGGCAATAAACATTTATTTGTACATATTCTTTAAAAACACACAGATTTTAGTTAGTAATTTCTTTCCTGGTCAGAAGATTTCACCTGTTAATCGATCTTAATCTGTGATATTGTATTAAAAACCAATAAAGAAAATAATACTATTCCAATCAACATGTACATGTAGTTTACATCAAGACATTACACACAGGTGTCAATATTTACACACCCACCGATAGTTGTCATAAATCACGCATGTTGAAACAGGGGTTAATTAACGACTAGTTTAGAAGTCAAATAAAGCTGTGATTATAATTTCCGCTCTAGATAAGCAGATTCAGTAGCAATAAAATTATGTAAGAATTTTGTTTTAGACCCGGACTAGAATGGGCTGCCCCCGGTAAATTCACCATTGCTTAGGGGCATAACATAAGTCTTTAGTGCACTAAGAAGTCCTTATCAGTGTTTAGACGGCATATTATAAGTCCTTAGTGTAGTAAATAGTCTTCAGCAGTGTTTAATATGCCACTAAGGACTAAAAGGGGTGCTATTACATGTAAACTAATTTCATACAGTGGCGTATTGTAAATCCTTAGTGCACTAAGTAGTCCTTATCAGTGTTTAGAAGTACCGTTATAGATATGGTAAATTCAGTAGAATGTATTTTTGGACTGGGGTGTTAAAGATATTTTAATCTGACAACACGAATTAATCTGACAACACGAATGTATAGTTGTTAATTTCTGTGTCATTTGATCTCTTGATGAGAGATCATACCACATCTCCTTATTTTTATGTGTTTTTAGATTTATTTGTGTTTTATGTCCAAACAAAATGTGCTGCCTTTGAAAAAGAAGCATTTAATAAACAATTGCGGCTTTTTTTTACTTATTTATTATTATAAGACAGCGTCCCAGAAAAATATTTGTTGACTTATGTAAAGCGTTCCGAATTCACTCCACATTTCTGAATTTATCAACATGATGCAATCAAGATGAAAGAAATTTCATATGTTCAGTCAAAACAAAAAATACCTTTTTTAGCCAAAATGATCCTTAGGAAAGGATACACACAAGAGCTAACAGTTCACCTTTTGTTATATTGAACCGATTTGAAAGTCAAACGTAACGTACTATGTTTTGATAGATACATTCCGTATTTCCCCAAATGAATGCTTGGATGATAATGGGTTGGTTTATTCCCGATTGTCCCACTTTTTAAAATTTTAGAGTTCTGATTGTCCCACATGAAAAGTTCTGATTGTCCCACATTATTTTATGAAGTAAAATATTCTTAAATAAACAAGAATTAATTATTGCATGTTCAAACTTTTATTTAATATAAATTTAAAAAAAGCATAAAATATGATTTTTTTTTGTATATCATCAGATTAATGCACTTTTGAGTAAATAATATAACATTTATGAATTATATATATAAGGTTACGTTTATTTATATAAAACAAATATCAATACTATGATTTTAATTAATTTTTTTCTAAAGTTAAAAAAAAATAAAGATATAATGCATGCAATTTAAAGAAAAGTGTAAACTTAATTACGCTGTACACTATACACGCACTTGTTGATGGAGAGATGTTTCCACTAGTCTTTGCACTTTTACCAGTGAAGTCAGATGCCATTTACACAAGATTCTTTATCATACAGAATACAATCTGATGGTGACGGTAACACCATTAACTATTTGTAAAGCTTTGTATTTCAGCGGGTAGAGGAATCGGATGATTCATATTTTGTATATAGATCCATTGTGTTACGAAGTTTCAGTCTGTCATATAATCATTGTCCTTGACTTCATTTTCATGGTTTTATTGACTGCTAAGAACTGTATAGCTTGTTTTCGTCATTTGAATGTCTCATTTATCATAAGTTCCAGGATAACTATACTTGGTTACTAATATATGGTATCCTTGCAATGTCTACATGTCCGTCAGACATCATCGTTCACATGACCTCGACCTCATTTTATGGATCTATGAACAAGGTTAAGTTTCAGTGGTCAAGTCCGTATCTCAGATGCTATAAGTAGTAGGTCGAATACTTTTGGTGTATGGAATGGTAGCAGGGTGTACATGTCTTTGTGGCAGAGTTAATCTGACTTTACCTCATTTACATGGAACATTGATAATGTTAATTTTATGTAATACTAGTTGTATAATATAAAAATAAGGAGATGTGGAAGTAAGCATTTATAGGCAACCGTACGGCCTTTAACAATGAGAAAGCCCATACCGTATGGTCGGCTATAAAATGCCCCGATATGGAAAATTTTAAATAATTCATTTGAGAAAACTAACAGCCAAAATAACTAAACAATTTACCAAAAACGTTATGACAAACATGAACCAACGACAACCACTTAAATACCGTCACGATACTGACTTGGGACAGGCATATACAGAATGTATAATCCTTTTCTTAAAGACTTTCTACAAAATACAGTAAGGTAGTAAAACATGCTGTACCAGTAGAATCTTAGTTTTTACGGTAATGCTGTTTATGATCATACTTTTCTAAGACTATTGATGACGTTCTCCCATTAGCTTTCAATAAGGGGACGACCATTTGATTTCGAAAGGGAGAGGGGAGGAGGATTTTGAAAATGAATAACTTGGCCTGGTATTAACTAAAAATAAATGACTTTGCACAAGACAGGATGAAAAATTGATATGTGATATTTTTTTACTTAATATTATATTCTATGTTTGATGATACTTCAATTGTACCTATTCTGTGCAAAATAAATATTCATGATTTTTTGTTCATCTTTATTTCATATTTTATGATTTACACTGATTGTTTACCTGTAAATATTCCTTCTACATCCTATACAAACAAATTTATCACTATCAAAACAATCCCCGATTGTCCCACATTCAAGCTTCCCAATTGTCCCACAAACATATTCCCGATTGTCCCATAAAATTCCATTCTTTTTTACCTGTAATTTTAAAAAGTGGGACAATCGGGAAGACACCAATGGGTTTTCTTTTATTATTATTTGAATATTAAGTCCCGGTAAATTTATACAACTGAAAAACCATCGAAACCATTTTTAGTTTGACAGTCTATTGTTGACGACTTTTTTTGTTTATTTGTATGGTTGAGTTGCTGTCTCCCTAGCGTATCTATCACATCTCCTTTTATTCATATAGTGTTTTCGTATATGTACGCGACTTCAATATCGTCATTGAAATCGTGTCATTCACACAATACTTAACTTTGCTTTATATTTTCTTATTTTCACATGATTAATATACAAATAAGAAGATGTGGTATGATTAACAAATTCGAATATTTATAATATATAACCTCGCTATTTTCATTATCACAAAACTGTTCAATGTGTGTGACATTGATCTTCAGTTATGACCATTTTTTTTTAATTTGATTTATTGACAAACAATCGCAGTTTTTACACGATCTTTCGTTCGCCATGCCGTAAAAAAAGTCTTTAACGGTCTTTTTTCCGCAATTATTTTTAAAAGAATTTCAAAACAATTGATGGACTTTTTCAAAAAGATGTTTTTCTTATCTGTAAGCTAGAGTAATATTGTGTTGTACATATACATCATGTTGAAAAAAAAGTAGATATCTATAACAAATTTAGCAGTTCAAATATTGATTCATGGTATTCATATTATCAGAAGTCCATTACTAGTTATCAGAAGTGCATTTTCAAAATTATTTGTTGGGCTTGATACAAATTATTTAACGAATGTCCATGTGGATAGTCTACTGAGAAACGTTACGCAGTGCTGGTAATTCATTTACCTTTATAATTTTAATTTTTACATCGAAAATCGATTCAAATGTTCATATGAAAATAAGAAGATGTGGTATGGTTGCCAATGATACAACAGTTATAGTCTCCACTATAGGCCAAATGACATAAAAATAGAAATCTAGATCACTTTATGGCCTTCAACAACGAGCAAAACCCATAATAGTAAAAGTCCCCGAAATGACAAATGTAATACAATACAAACTGGAAAACTAACGTCTTGATTTATGTTCAATACTATTATGCAAAAAAACGAAAAACAAAAATAATATACAGTAACAAATTTGAACAACAACGTGACTGATGACAGCAGGGGCGGATACAGCAAACGGGTGTTCCAACTTATTTTCCCCTTGACATATTATATGAAGTGCACATATTTGCACTAATACAAGTACACCGCGGCTGACATGATTAAATGATACCTCAATTATATATATATATATATATATATATATATAAACAAGTCTAAATTGAAAACAACGTTCAAACCTATGATTGCGTTGGATAAAAACCGCAATTTTTATACGTGTGCATGCAAAACAAATTTCTTGGTAGAGTGGTCTAAATACAGCACAAGGAACATTTTCCAAAAGACCAAAAAAAGTGAAAAAGTATATTTTAACAAAACGCATTTGACTAGCAGGTCGAACAACGGATGTTCTTAAACCCTGCTGACTGTCATGGCGATTGCCAAATAAACAGATCACCAGATGTAAAAATGGATCTTAATTTATTAATAATATACCAAACAGAAAACAATAAACTTGCGGAAAAGATGGTATACCGCAAACATAAGGTGCAAAAATTTGTACACCATATCCGGATTTCGACAATAAATGTCTCTTCAGTGATGTTAGGAATCGAAACGGTATTTGGAAGGCCATATAATTTACCTCAATTTGGGATTGACTCTTGAATTTTGAAAAGTCAAAATAGGATGAACGGATCATATAAACCCGAAGGCAAATATAATACAAGCCCAAACAAAAAAATATAAACAAGTCTAAATTGAAAACAACGTTCAAACCTATGATTGAGTTGGATAAAAACCGCAATTTTTATACGTGTGCATGCAAAACAAATTTCTTGGTAGAGTGGTCTAAATACAGCACAAACAACATTTTCCAAAAGACCAAAAAAGTGAAAAAGTATATTTTAACAAAACGCATTTGACTAGCAGGTCGAACAACGGATGTTCTTAAACCCTGCTGACTGTCATGGCGATTGCCAAATAAACAGATCACCAGATGTAAAAATGGATCTTAATTTATTAATAATATACCAAACAGAAAACAATAAACTTGCGGAAAAGATGATATACCGCAAACATAAGGTGCAAAAATTTGTACACCATATCCGGATTTCGACAATAAATGTCTCTTCAGTGATGTTAGGAATCGAAACGGTATTTGGAAGGCCATATAATTTACCTCAATTTGGGATTGACTCTTGAATTTTGAAGAGTCAAAATAGGATGAACGGATATATATATATATATATCGGTGCGTGCCTGTGTATGTGTGGGTGTTTGTGTGTGTGTGGGCGTGTGTGTGTGTAAGGGTGTGTATACATGTGTGTAAATATATGTATATAGATATATTTGATACTGATGAGGGTTGTATATAATGCTACTTAAGTTAAGTATTTTCGTTGAAAAAAAAGATGCATGTATGACAAGTTGTGTGATTGCTTATTTAGTTATCAAATATTACTGGTACTAGTATTCACTGTATTGGACTGCATGTATCATGTGTATCATAGCACAGAACGACCATGGCAAGGATTGAGTACTCAAGGTCAATTATTTCAGGCTACCTATTCCTTTTTTATGATACTGGTTTAGACTTTGACTAATATTAATGCTATTTAGCATAAGTAAATAAGTCTTTATTGTCATATAAGTATAGTACACTGAAAATCGGCCATATATTTGTGACGAATACAACAGGCTTTTGTATGCTTGTATTTTATTCTAATTCTAGTAGTAATATTGTTCATCAGTACTGGAAAGTAATTATAATTTGCGAAAAAGGCAGTTTCGTTATGTGGGAAGCATCATAAAAGTGTTGTTTTTCTAAATTCTATATATTAACGTGGACATCGATTCGTAGAGAAACTCGGATTGAAAAAATTTCAACATTGTGTATCCAATTGAAACTTGAACGCGGACTTCAATGAGAACACCTGGATTGAAAGTTTTCAAACGTTCCGACCAATGAAATTTATTTGATTATGTACCCACGCGGACTTCAACGAGAGCACCTAGATGAAATATTTTATTTAAATCAGTCAATCAAATTTTTTTCAAGTTACCCCTAAAATACATATAGTTAATAAAATAAGAGAGTGAGTAGATTTTCACCTGGACGGACGTGTTTACTATATGTCCTGTAGACCAAGGTGAATAAAATGTCGAATACTTAAATCATAAACTGATGAGTTGAGAATGGAAACTTCCGACCAACTACCAGAGGAGATTACAGCAGTTCTATCATTCGTAGAGAATCAACCCGCCGATTGGACTTTAACTAAACGGAATGGAAGATACTCCATGCAGATAAAATGGCGACAAACATCACAAAAGCCTACAATCACGAAAAAGAGGTCATCAAAAGCGCGTCAAGACAGGAATCGCCGTCGACGACAAGCCTTCCTCCTTCGAAAACAACAAGAGTCTGGTGAACCGACAATAAACACCGAGGAGCAGGTACATACCGCACCACCCCCAGTTGTCGAGACAAAGGAGTTACCTACACCAGCCATCAATGATGATATGGATACCGGTACACCTATCTCGCAAATAGGCAGTAATCTATCAGCAAAACAGACTATAGCTGAAGAGAAAAAGAAAAGAACGACTACAGAAGTAGATCCCGCCCGACAGGGTGTCGAGGGTCGATCTGAAGTGGATAAAACTCTACAGAAAGAGAGAAAAAAGAGACAACTAGACGCTCGAAGCTACACCAAAGGACTAAAGGTGAAGAAAGTATGCTTGGATCTTCCGCAAACTATGTATGTGATGGATATTGTCGACAACGACTTGTATCTGCTCGTCAATAGCGATACTTTGGAGTTGCACGACTTCATCTACAAAGACCAGAACAAAGACACGTACCAATACATCAAAAGAAGTTTTGACACTTGGCTTGATGTTAGGAATAGCAAGAACTTTCTATTCAGTCAAGAAAGGATGCAAGCAATAGTGACAATTGCAAACAAATACAAGTTAAAATTAGTTTAAAATAAAGGGCGAGATAAGCCCCAAGACCTGTTAAATTCCCATTTGTTATACTTTGTGTTAAAGGGGCGAAATAAGCTCAATCCCCTTTTTTGCCCTAAAAAAAAGAGGAAAAAAAAAAAAAAAAAAAAAAAAAAAATAAAATAAGATTACAGCAGCAATGCGGAAATGTTTTAATTTCTATTCTTGTTTTATAATATTTATGCTAACTTTTGGTCTGTATAATTGTATTAAATTCCACAAACTTAAGGTAAAACACATTATTTAAAAGCCCCCATTGGGTGTAAGCCAGGGCCGACCGTGCAAGGTCTTTATAGCCAGTCGTTTAACCAAGCCATCATTATTGCAGATTGAAATTTATCTTATATATTCACAGAATAAGCCAAAAACTCTTTTACGTGCAGGCAGCAATCACGTAACACAATCGTAACCACGCTTCAATTTTTCGTGTCTCTATTTTAATAACAGTACAAAAAAAAAGAGAAAAGGTAAATATACAGGAATACAGCAATTCAATGCATATAATAATGACAAATTTAAACAGAAGTTTAAGTGATAATTTTTCATCACAAATTTGTTTAAATCTATTTATATTCTATTGAATTGTTTTTAAAACATCTTTCACTTCTAGGCTCGAGCCAATGAGTGCAATGAGGACCTTCTCATTCGCATTCTCTTTCCATTTAAAAAAAAAATCCCCAAGTATTTGTAAGACCAAACTTTACTTACACGTTAATTGTGAATATTTGTTGGAGGTATTTTCTGACTAAAATCGATAACGTTTGTAACAAGTTAACGATAGATAACGGGGATGCTGTTCTGCTTGAGTGATTTACCTTACAAAAAGGCGGTCACTTTAAAGATTAAAAGGATTTAACATCAGTTTGATTTGGTTTAACGGGGGCGTGGCTAATTAGTTTGACACAGCTTAACCACATCTGAAACTAACTTGAATGACCGCAAGGGAATCTATTTGACTGGTATTAAAATAATTTGATATGGATTGAAATGAATTAAAAACAATTTTTAATTTTTGTCAATCGTTATCTAATGATAATCAATCTGTTTTAAATGTCGTTAATACCTTTTTGGCCGTTCAAGCCAAATTCGGGTTACTAGTGTTGTTTTTGCTTATATGTCTTTTGATTGAGTTAAGCCATTTCAATTGTCCTGATATTTTATAGTGTGTCTTTCTATGTTGTGATGTTACACTATTATTTCAGGTTGGGGTGAAGGTTGGTGCCTGTTAAAACGTTTAAACCCGCTGCATTTGCACCTGTCCTAAGTCAGGAACCTGTCATTCAGTGGTTGTCGTTTGTTGATGTGGTTCATAAGTGTTTCTCGTTCCTCGTTTTTTATATAGATTAGATCCTTGGTTTTCCTGTTTGAATGGTTTTACAATAGTCATTTTGGGGGGCCTTTATAGCTTTCTGTTCGGTGTGAGCCAAGGCTCCGTGTTGAAGGTCGTACTTTGACCTATAATGGTTTACTTTTACAAATTGTAACTTGGATGGAGAGTTGTCTCATTGGCAATCATACCACATCTGTTTATATCTATATTCAGTAAAAGTATAATTATACAGAGACAAATAAAAGAATAATATAACACGTTATTAAGATGACAAACAACGTCAATACCTAGAATATATACTTCAAGACCGTCGTGTATTATTTGTGAAGTTGATACGGAATATTTATCAACAAGGTCTTGGTATCTTACGATGTTTTTTTTTTTAGAAAAAGGACGTTACGTTATTTGACATACCCCTTGCTCATCAACTTTCTGCTCAGACAGCGGTGACGTTTTACAAAGTCTGTGTAGCAGCTGCAAGCTCTTGAATACCATCCCCAAATAAACATATGTAGTTGTTTTGTTAATGAAAAGTGTATTGCTTGTTTTGCAAGTGTTATGATATTGTAATTATTATATTTATTTATCTTGGCCCAATTTGTTTTGAGTGGCCTTATAGTTGTTTACAAAATAATATTGTAACTGTGCAGTTTAGAAATCACTGGAACAATTACGGAATGATAAGAACTTTCTATTTTACTTACATAACGATTCCAGAATGATCATAATAAAAGATTCGTAATTTAAACGTCAACATTGTTCTAGAAGTTTCCGTTCTACAGTGTTCTAGAAGTTTCCGTGACAACTATATATTTACAGACACTAAAGTTAAACTTTCAGACATAGACATTAATATTCTCATAAGTTCTTTCAGTTGGATTGACACTTTTATTCAAGTTAACTACATCATACTAGATTGTGACTTGTGACTAATTGGACATTATATTCTGTTTGGATTCCCGCAACAGTGAAGAGAAGAATTCCAGATAAAGAAAAGACAACAGATCGGACATATATTTTGACAGTTAAGTTGACATTTCTATTTGTGTAATACTTCTTGTAAACTTGTGTATAATAAATCTTGTTAAATTTTATTATTGATTTGTGTCTTTTGTTGCCTACAATTTAAAGGTGATTTCTGGCCGTAACAGAAATTGGGGGCTCGTCCAGGATAACGTTAATATCAGATTAAAATGCTTTCAGTATTATTATTGAATTAGAATTAGCCAACAAAAGTCAACAATATGGAATTTGATGCTGGTAAATTTTTGAAAACGCCAGACCTGAACGGGTTTAATAAACTAAAGAAAGAATAATTAGTGTTGCTTGTTAAACATCTACAAATAGATTTTAGAGTATCTATGAGAAAACAAATTATAAAAAATTTGGTAATAGACAATTTAGTTGACGCAGACATTTTTGGTGAAGAGGCTCTTGAACTTAAGGTCGAAAATGTTGATGCTACCAAATTAAAACAGCTTGAATTAGAACATGAATTTAAATTAAAACAATTGGAAAACGAAATTAAAATAAAACAATTGGAAAAAAAAGATGATAAATTTAAATTAAGACAGGCAGAACTTGAAATGAAGGAAAGGTTAAAGATGGAGAAGATAAAAAAAAAAGAAGATGAATTTAAATTAAAACAGGCAGAACTTGAAATGAAGGAGAGGTTAGAGATGTAGAAGATAAAAGAAAAAGAAGATGAATTTTAATTAAAACAGGCTGAACTTGAAATGAGAAAAAGGTTCGAGATGGAGAAAATAAAAATTGAAATGGTCAACAAAGAAAGCAACACTAATGTAGAATCAAAATCAGAATATTTTGATGCAGCAAAAAATATACGTCTGGTTCCCAGATTTTGTGAAAAAAAAAACAGTTGATAAATTATTTCCACAGTTTGAGAAAATTGCTCAAAATTTGAAATGGCCAAAGCCTTTTTGGACTACAATGCTGCAAAGTGTTTTTGAGGGCAAGGCCGCTGAAATTTACTCAGCACTTTCATCAGAAAATAGTTCTGATTATGACACGGAAAACAGGAAGTTTTGAAAGCTTATGAGCTAGTGACAGAGTCATATAGACAGAAATTTAGGTTTTATAAAAAGTTTGATTCACAAACCTATGTTGAATTTGCTAGGGAAAAAGAATATCTATTTGATAAATGGCTTACGTCAAAGAAAATAGATAACAATTTTGATAACTTAAGACAATTGATGTTATTAGAAGAGTTCAAGCAGTGTGTTCATTTTGACTTAAAAACACATTTAGACGACAAAACTGTTGAGACATTACAAGATGCAGCTGTTATTTCCGATAATTATACCCTTTCACATAAAAGAAGTTTCAAAGGTCAAAATTTTAATACTTCGAGTGGAAATTACAAGAATCAAAGTACTGAGCGTACTGGTAGTAAGCCTGTTGCACAGAATAAGAGTCAGTCTAGTTATAATATGTCTAGTCCAAAATTTGATACTTTTGAGAAGAAGTCACTGACTTGTGCTTATTGTAAGAAGAATGGTCACCTGATGGCTGATAGTTTTAGACTCCAGAAGAAGAATGAAAGAGATTATAAGCCCAAGTCCAGTGCTTATACGACACCCCTTGTTACCAATAAGTTGGAATATCCTGCGAGTCAGGCTTGTAAGTCCAGTTTTTGTGATTACATGGAGGATTATAAACCCTTTATGTCTGATGGGTTTGTTTCTATTGTTGATAATACTACTCCTCAGCCTATTAAGCTTTTACGGGACACTGGAGCTTCTCAGACTTTACTGTTAGAAGGTGTGTTGCCTTTGTCCGAGGAGACTTCTGTTGGTGCCTCCGTTTTGTTACAAGGTGTGGAGTTAGGTTGTATAGATGTTCCCCTCCATCGTATTTATCTAAAGTCAGATTTGATAACTGGACCAGATGTTGTGGGTGTTCGTCCTTATCTCTCTGTTGAGGGTGTTTCATTATTGCTAGGAAATGATCTAGCTAGGAACAAAGTTGTTGCTGAACCAATTGTTACCAGTAAGCTGGTTGTGGATGTTAAATCAACGGAAGATGATGCTGAACTATATCCAGCTTGTGTTGTTACTAGGGCGATGGCAAGAAAAACAACAAAATGAGGATTTGCAAGAAGACCAGTTTGATTACATGGACCTTTCTGACACTTTCCTTGCCGACATTGAAGCTTAGAGAAGGCCATGGTAAGACCACCTAGTACTAACAAGAATGTAACAACCATTCATTAGACCGAAGGAAATTTGTTGAAGAACAAAATAAAGACCCTAAAGTTCTTCAGCTCCGCAAGAGGGCTCAACCACAGGAGGAAGCAGACAAAGTGGCCGAATGCTACTACCATCAAGACGGCATTTTAATGAGGAAGTGGAAGGCCCCCTGATGCTATCCCAGAGGAGGAATGGAGAGTGGTATACCAAGTGGTGGTGCCTAAAGTCTATAGGCAAGAAATTATTGGTCATGCCCATGACACCCCCTTGGCTGGACATTTAGGAATACGGAAGACTTGCCTTAAAAATCTTGCAGCATTTCTACTGGCCCAGACTTAGAAATGATGACACAGAATACTGCAAATTATGCCATATATGCCAGGTTGGTAGTAAGCCTAACCAGAAAATACCAACAGCACCACTTCTACCAATTCCAGCCTTTGAAGAACCTTTCAGCCGAATACTCATTGTATTAATTGCGTTGGACCTTTACCAAAGACCAAGACTTGAAATGCGTATTTATTGATGATCAAGTGTATATCCACTTGTTTTCCTGAGGCTATTCCGTTAAGGAATATCAAGACACCAACTATTGTCAAAGCTCTTATAAAATTTTTCACGTTAGTATGACTTCCTAAGTCTATACAGTCCGACCAGGGTTCAAACTTCATGTCAGGTTTATTTCAGCAAGTCGTGTACCAGTTAGGGATTGCTCAGTTTAGGTCAAGTGCTTATCATCCAGAATCTCAAGGTGGCTGAGAACGTTTTCATCAAACATTGAACATGATTAGAACTTTTTGTCTTCAATTTGACAGGGACTGGGATGATGGTGTTCACTTTTTACTTTTTGCGGTCCGAGAGGCTGTTCAAGAATCCCTTGGTTTTAGTCCCTTTGAGTTGGTGTTTGGTCATACTGTAAGGGGACCTTCAAAATTGGTTAAGGAAAAATGGCTTACTGAACACACTGACTTGAATCTTTTAGACTATGTATCTAGATTTAAAGAAAAATTATATACTGCTTGTCAAATTGCTCAGAAAAACCTAAAAACTGTTCAGAAAATATGGTATGATAAAGATGCCAGGGACAGAGTTTTTGAGCCTGGTGATAAGGTACTTGTATTTTTGCCAGTCCCTGGACATCCTTTACAGGCTAAATATTGTGGTCCTCATACCATAGAGAGTAAAATTAATGATTTGAATTATATTGTAAAAACACCAGGTCGGCGTAAACAAAATAGAGTGTGTCATATTAATATGTTAAAACCATATTTTGAGCGTACTAATGAAGGTGAGAGTAAACCAATTGCACTTTAGCCATGGTTAAATTGGAGAACAATCATGACAAAACAGATATAGTTGAACCACCTTTTAATTCTAAAACTGTGGAACAAACAGTTAGATTGAAAAATTCAGAAATTTTGTCAAATTTAGACTCCAAACTTGCACATCGGACTTTTGATCGTAGAGAAAGATTAAAAACTTTGGTATTTTCTTTTTTCAAAATCTTTTTCCAGATGTGCCAAACAAAACCACTGCTTTTTGTCATGATGTCGATGTAGGTGATGCTTCTCCAATTAAGCAACATCCTTACTGGCTCAATCCACTCAAACTTGAATTTATGAGACAAGAAATTAAATATATGCTTGACAATGATATTGAGCCGAGTAACAGTGAATGGAGCTCTTCTTGTCTCCTTGTGCCCAAACCAGATAAAACCTTTCGTTTCGTAACTGACTTTAGAAAAGTAAATTCAGTTTCAAAACCTGAATCGTATCCGATTCCAAGGATAGACGACTGCATTGATAACATTGGACAAGCAAAATTTGTGAGCAAATTTGATTTATTGAAAGGTTACTGGCAAGTACCATTGACACAAAGAGCTCGTGAAATATCAGCTTTTGTAACACCAGACGGCTTATTTCAGTATACTGTCATGCCGTTTGGTATGAAAAGTGCTCCAGCTACATTTCAAAGAATGATCAATAATGTTATAAAACTGTTGTTATGCTTATATTGATGATCTTATTGTATGTAGTGATACTAATAGCTGGGAAGAGCATTTAACACATTTATATGATACTTATGATAGATTGTCACAATCAAATTTGACTGTTAATCTTGGTAAAAGTGAATTTTGTCAGGCCAATGTTAATTATTTAGGGCATACAGTTGGCCAAGGTCAAGTGAAACCTATTATGGCTAAAGTGGATGCAATTGCCAAATTTCCTCCTCCTACGAATAAAAAACAACTTATGAGATATTTAGGCATGATTGGATTTTACAGAATTTTTTTTTCAAATTTTGCTACTGTTGTTCAACCATTGACTCATCTTTCACGGAAAGATTCTAAACTCATCTGGAGTGATAACTGTCAAAACGCTTTCGAAAACAGCAAATCACTTTTAATTAATAGTCCAGTTCTGATCACTCCAGACTTTAAAAAGCAATTCAAACTTGCCGTTGATGCAAGTGATGTAGGAGTTCGAGCTGTTTTATACCAAGAGACAGATAATAATGTTGACAAACCTATATCATATTTTTCTAAGAAATTAGATAAACATCAGGAAAATTATTCAACTATTGAAAAAGAGTGTTTTGCACTGTTGTCTGCACTTCAACATTTTGATGTATATTTAAATCCCACTATGCATCCTATACTGGTTTATACTGATCATAATCCTCTCACCTTCATACATAAAATGAGAAACAAGAACCAGAGGTTGGCTAGGTGGAGTTGTTACAGGAATATGATGTTATTGTAAAACATATTAAAGGTAAAGATAATGTAGTAGCAGATGCTTTATCTAGATCTTATTAAAAACACTGTATACATACTATGTATTTTTGTATATATTGTTCATGAAAAGTTCTTGTTACACTCAAACTTTTTTTAAGGGGGGAGGTGTTATGATATTGTAATTATTATATTTATCTATCTTGGCCTAATTTGTTTTGTGTGGCCTTATAGTTGTTTACAAAATAATAGTGTAACTGTGCAGTTTAGAAATCACTGGAACAATCACGGAATGATTAGAACTTTCTATTTTACTTACATAACGATTCCAGAATGATCATAATAAAAAATTCGTAATTTAAACGTCAACATTGTTCTAGAAGTTTCCGTTCTACCGTGTTCTAGAAGTTTCCGTGACAACTATATATATACAGACACTAAAGTTAAACTTTCAGACATAGACATTAATATTTTCTCATAAGTTCTCTCAGTTGGATTGACACTTTTATTCAAGTTAACTACATCATACTAGATTGTGACTTGTGACTAATTGGACATTATATTCTGTTTGGATTTCCGCAACAGTGAAGAGAAGAATTCCAGATAAAAAAAAAAGACAAAAGATCGGACATATATTTTGACAGTTAAGTTGACATTTCTATTTGTGTAATACTTCTTGTAAACTTGTGTATAATAAATCTTGTTAAATTTTATTATTGATTTGTGTCTTTTGTTGCCTACAATTTAAAGGTGATTTCTAGCCGTAACACAAGGTCATCCTTAACTTTTGACTTTGAGTCTAATTTCAAGGTCACATGAACTGATGAACATTACTGAACACCGTAGTGTGAGTGTCTAGTGAATTATCTTAACTATCGTCTTCAGTTGAACACACTTATTAGATAATGCCCATTATGAAATGATCAAATCTATATTCTTATTGTCCATGTTTTCCCTAATATTTTTCATTATTTGACTTTTCCTCTATCTGTTATACGTTTTGAAACAGAGCACTAAGAAGAATCATTGTTAAAGGTTAAGGTCAACGATAAAATTTGAACTTGAGGTCAAATACAAGGTCATAAGATTTGATGATAATAACTGATGACCCAATGGGTCTAGGATGGTTTAAAAGTTAAAGTTAATAATGTCTTTAAAAAAAACCAACAATGAGGGTTATGTTCTTGAAGGAATTCAAAGACCAAATCTCTTCCATTCAAATTAAAACAAAGTTGTCCCTTTATGACCCATACATTATCCACGTTTTCAAACCTTCCGTAATTATCACGTTTTAGGAGATTATAACCTAACAAAATCTAAGGCCAGAGATCACTGTCAACCTAAAAATTTAACCTTAAAGGTCACATGAATGGACAATCATTTATGTGCCAAGTGTCTACGACTTACAGTTTCTAAGCTGTATAGCGGCTTATGATATATATCGATAATTGGTACTGTTGATGATATCAATTTTCATAAGGTCACAAACTGTAACCCTACCGGTCCAAATATAACGAATTGCCAGGTAGGCTCCTGAGCAAATTCCTATCTCCTGCTTGTGTTTACCTATCACGGTTACGGCGTTTATCAACTAGTAATGGTTTTTGGTTGGAGGCAATTAACTCCGTAGAGACGATATTTTACGACTCAAACAGTGTGTTCCGGATAGGTATTTAAGGTAAGGATAAAAAGTTTGAACCTGATTGCGACATGTCATAGGATTACGGAGGGAAATTTTGTCAGAAAAAGATACTAATCAGAACAATTACAGTATATTCATGTCTTCTTTGTAAAGGAAACCCTTAGAAATCAATTTTTAAAATACAATATCACTTCAGTTACCTATTTATTCAATTTCCATATTAAACATGTCTCGTTAAATTTCAAACCCTAGTCTACAATCATTTGTTAGATTTATTCGCTCACAACTCTACAACAGATTTATCCATCGGATCACCAGCAGTGATGGTGATACATGGCTGTGTACATTCTGTATATACAACTCGTCTAAACATCAGCCCAACAATGTTAGATCTGTAAATTTGCGAAAGCAAATTCACAGATCTAACATTGTTGGGCTGATGTTTAGACGAGTTGTATATATATATATACAAGTCTAAATTGAAAACAACGTTCAAACCTATGATTGCGTTGGATAAAAACCGCAATTTTTATACGTGTGCATGCAAAACAAATTTCTTGGTAGAGGGGTCTAAATACAGCACAAACAACATTTTCCAAAAGACAAAAAAGTGAAAAAGTATATTTTAACAAAACACATTTGACTAACAGGTCGAACAACGGATGTTCTTAAACCCTGCTGACTGCCATCGGCGATTGCCAAATAAACGGATCACCAGATGTAACAAAATGGATCTTTATTATTAATTTAATACCAAACAGAAAACAATAAACTTGCGGAAAAGATGGTATACCGCAAACATGAGGTGCAAACATTTGTACACCATATCCGGATTTCGACAATCAATGTCTCTTCAGTAATGTTAGGAATATATATATATATATATATATATTTAGCTAATCTGCAATCAATTCCATCTTCATGCCTAATATACCATGTACTGTGTTACAACTCTAGATTCTACTGACGAGGAAAGGTAACACTAGGCCACCGAAAGCTGAATTATTAGTTCAGTCTGTATGGCCGAGTGGTCTAGAGCAATGGACACAGTGCAGGCGGTGTTGTCTCGATATCCCAATAGCATGAGTTCGAATCCCGGCGAGGGAAGAACAAAAATTTGCTTCCGCAAATTTGCAGTGCTGATATTTAGAGTAATTAGGTCTTTCCACTTTTCTGTGGAAAGACCTATTGTATTTGTTCTGATTATTATTATTATTTTTTTTTTTTTTTTTTTTCTTCCGCCAAATTTTGTTCTTGCGATAAATGTTTGTTTCGCAATATGTCGCTTAGATATTTCTCATATTGTATCGTATAGTTTATGCGCTTTTAAATTTCACCCTGCTAAGCCGAACCATTTTCTTTGTAAGAGTTATCTCCCTATTCACTGTTTATCATCTGTGTGCATCTCCTTCGTAACAAAAAAAGATATCGACAAAATTCTTTTTACAAATTGTTCGTTACATCCTCAGGAATTTTTGGCTAATTTGGATCGAAGCGATTCGATGAAATTTTATAGGAGTTATCTACCTTTATCAAATAAATTTGTCGTTATGTTTTTGTTACTCATAAACTGTAAGCCGTATAAACCTATAGTCTTTTTATTTAAGGTCCTTGGATCCCAACTTCGAAAATGAGGTCAAGGTCAAAGGTCATGGTCATGTTCTGAATTTTGTCTTTTGCTTGTTTTTGCATTTTCTCCGATATTTTTAATGTTATATATTAAAGAACAAGTGCAAAATGTTTGTTATATTGTGATGAAGATATGATAAATTTGGTCTGAGACAATCCAGCGACATCTAATTGGAGTTATTGCCCCTGAAATGTTTTATTGTAAGGTAAATTGATTATTACTTCATATTGGTACATGATAAAGCCATAAGATCTTTTGCAAAATGTTGGGTGACATATAACCTTGAAAAATGTCAACCGGATGTGACCTTGAGTGAACCAGAAGTAGTCATTTTTGCACTTATTTCAAAACCGGAAGTAGCCAATTATCTCCCTTTTTACAGGCAAAAGTATATATAAACCATATATTTTTGGAATCAGTGTAAATAAATCTATCATATGAGACCGGAAGTGACATTTTCTAAACCGGAAGTAGCCAATTATCTCCCTTTTTACAGGCAAAAGTATATTTAAACCATATATTTTTCGAATCAGTGTAAATAAAGCTATCATATGAGACCGAAAGTGACATTTTCTAAACCGGAAGTAGCCAATTATCTCCCTTTTTACAGGCAAAAGTATATATAAACCATATATTTTTGGAATCAGTGTAAATAAATCTATCATATGAGACCGGAAGTGACATTTTCTAAACCGGAAGTAGCCAATTATCTCCCTTTTTACAGGCAAAAGTATATATAAACCATATATTTTTGGAATCAGTGTAAATAAAGCTATCATATGAGACCGGAAGTGACATTTTCTAAACCGGATGTTGACAATTATCTCCCTTATTTCAGGCAAAAGTCTATAGAAACCATGTTTATTGAATCAGTATGAAGAAACCTATGATTGGACGCCAATAGTAGCTTTGATTAAACCAGAATTATCTTCTCATCAATTATTTAGAAAATTTATGTGGAAAGACCTTCAATTGTTCTTTGAACAATTGGTTTTTAATTATGAATATAATATGTGTTTTCAGCCGTGTATCACCTTCACTGGTGATCCAATGGATGGAGTTGTTTCTTGTTTAGACGTACTAATCAAAGTAAATATTTCTGTGACTGTATCTTACGATCCTCTACGATAGATATTTAGCTAATCTGCAATCCATTCCATCTTCATGCCTAATATATCATGTACTGTGTTACAACTATGGATTCTACGGACGAGGAAAGGTAACACTAGGCCACCGAAAGCTGAATTATTAGTTCAGTCTAGGTGGCTGAGTGGTCTAGAGCGATGGACACAGTGCAGGCGGTGTTGTCTCGCACGAGGATAAAAGCTTATGTGAACGGTTACTGCCAGTCACCACTTATAAAAAAAGTAGTGCTGCATATATCTACGCGTATGATCATATACAATTTCATAGGTGCCTGCAGGTCACACCATATTTTATCTGTATCAAATGTGCCTGCAGGTCTCACCAAAAATGTATCTGGACAATAGGTGCCTGCAGATCACATCACTTAAGATCTGTAACATAGCTTATCATTTGAGTCTGCAGGTCAGACTGCTTATTATCTGTACCATAGCCTATTATATATGCCTGCATGTCACACTTTGATTTATATATCTGTATGGTAGGTGCCTGCAGGGCACATCACTTTAGATTTGCACCATATATATAAAAGGAAGATGTGGTATGATTGTCAATGAGACAACTCTCCACAATAGACGGCCTAATTTAAGTACAAAATAATAAACGAAAAACAAATATGAAACACAGCAACAAAAAGTAAAATCACAAAAATACTGAACTCCGAGGAAAATTCCAAAAACGGAAAGTCCCTAATCAAATTGCAAAATCAAATGCTCAAACATATCAAACGAATGGATAACAACTGGCATATTCCTGACTTGGTACAGACATTTTCGTACGTAGAAAATGGTGGATTGAACCTGGTTTTATAGCTAGCTAAACCTCTCACTTATATGACAGTCGCATATAATTCCATTATGTTGCCAACGATGCGTAAAAAAAACAAACAGACATAATAGGTAAAAATGTCAAAAATACAGCAGTCAACATTGTGTTAAAATCTTAATCACTAAAAAAAACAAACAAATATGTAACAAAGAAGCACAAAATGGCATATAGACCGATCACATTAGCATAAATTAAAGACAAGAATACACAAATTTACCATAGTACAATAACACGATGACGGGATGTATAAGTACAGAGCTACGTCATATATGTAACAAAGAAACATAAAAAGGCATATATAGACAAAGCACATTAGCAAAAATGAAAGACAATAATACGAGAATAATTGTATCATAAACAATAATGACAGAATGTACAAGTACCACAAGTATCATAATCACAATAAAAACAAACAAACATTTAACAAAGAAGCACAAAAAGGCACACATCAAATTTAACAACCTCATTCATTGCTCCCTTATATTTGAATTTTATTTAAGTATGTCAAATCCACCAATTAACGATTGAAAGATCTTAAGTACTAGGAGCGAATGGCCAGATTAACACTGACTCTAACGTAGAATCGCGCGTTTGACGTCAGAATGTAAACGTCACACAGGTAGAGATATAAAATAATATTGTCGTTCAAAGTATGAAAATAATATAGTCTATACTTCTTTAGGCATATCCTCTGCAGAATGTAAATTAGAAGTTACCTTTCCTTCTTGCAACTGACAAATGACAACCACTGAGTTACCGGTTCCTGAATTGGGACAGGCACTTACAGAATGTGGCGGGGTTAAACTACTTGAAGGCGCCAACCCTCTCATAACATGGTATCGTGGTGTAACAGTAGAACATAATAACAAACTATAAAAACAGTTGAAAAAGGCAGGTCACATCAAATAAATAGAAATAGAAAAACATCTTACAAAACACAAAGTGGACGTTGATGGTTACTTGTTCATGCGAATAACAAAAATACACTAAGTACAGATCTGAGATTACTCGCCTATCACAGGAGCCTGAGGGTCAAACTGCTATGCATTAGTACCATAAATGCATGCAGGTCACATCACCATAGATCAAAGCCTATAATGGGTGTCTGCAGGTTTTACAGCTTTTTAACTGTACCTTAGCCCATCAGAGGTGCCTGAAGGTCACATCACCATAAATCTTCACTATAGTCTAGCATGGGTGACTGCATGTCACATTGCTTATTTATCTGTACCAAAGACTATAATAGGTACATGCAGGTCACATCATCATAGATCTGCACCATAGTCTATAATAGGTGCCTGTCGGTCTCTTCACTACAGATCTGCACTATAGCCTATCATAGGTTTCTGTAGGTCATACGACTGTTCATCTGCACTATAGCCTATCATAGGTTCCTGTAGGTCATACGACTTTTTATTTGCACCATAGCCTATCATAGGTTCCTGTATGTCACACGACTTTTTATTTGCACTATTGCCTATCATAGGTTCCTATAGGTCACACGACTTTTTATCTGCACTATAGGCTATCATAGGTTCCTGTAGGTCACACGACTTTTTATCTGCACTATAGCCTATCATAGGTTCCTGTAGGTCACACGACTTTTTAACTGCACTATAGCCTATCATAGGTTATGTTCTAATTCGCCAGACTTAAACGAACATAAATTATTTATGCAATAAAATTCAACACATGTATCAGAAATGAGCTCTCCTTGTGAGGGTAGCATACTTTTTATTAACCAATGTATAATATAAATCAAACAGTTCCTTTCAAAGTTCATTTTAAGCACATTACGGCTTAATCTCAGTCGTTATTAATTAGGTATAAAAACATACAGGCTCGATCACAGTCAGCCAACCATTAATACATACAAATATACACCAATCTACAAAACAAGAAATACAACTTAAATAAATCATTATAAGTAAAACATTACTTTCCACATAAAAACAATAGATGGTCTTGATGATGGTGGGGGGTGAGGGGGGGGGGGGCTTAATACAGGCAAGGCAGTAGTACGGCGTATGCTACTCAGCGTAAGGCAGAACTTCGAATAATAACATTATAAATTACATTTAATTTATATCAAACAGCAAGCACGAGAAACACGAGCCAAAATCATACGATACATAGAATACCTGTTTTAAATTCGCAATGCGACGAATTTCATCCAATGGAATACATTGTAAACATTACAGGTATTCTAAAAACATGTGTTGATGTAAACAAACACACGTGTTTTACCAAAACATATACATGTGCTTCCGTACTATTATTAAATATATTTCCTGTAGGTCACACGACTTTTTATCTGCACTATAGCCTATCATAGGTTCCTGTAGGTCATACGATTGTTTATCTGCACTATAACCTATCATAGGTTCCTGTAGGTCATACGACTGTTCATCTGCACTATAGCCTATCATAGGTTCCTGTAGGTCACACGACATTTTATCTGCACTTTAGCCTATCATAGGTTCCTGTAGGTCATACGACTGTTCATCTGAACTATAGCCTATCATAGGTTCCTGTAGGTCATACGTCTTTTTATCTGCACTATAGACTATCATAGGTTCCTGTGGGTCATACAACTTTGTATCTGCACTATAGCCTATCATAGGTTCCTGTAAGTCACACGACTTTTTATCTGCACTATTGCCTATCATAGTTTCCAGTAGGTCATACGACTTTTTATTTGCACCATAGCCTATCAAAGGTTCCTGTAGGTCACACGACTTTTTATTTGCACTAAAGCCTATCATAGGTTCCTGTAGGTCACACGACTTTTTATCTGCACTATAGCCTATCATAGGTTCCTGTAGGTCACACGACTTTTTATCTGCACTATAGCCTATCATAGGTTCCTGTACGTCACACGACTTTTTATCTGCCCTATAGTCTATCATAGGTTCCTGTAGGTCACACGACTTTTCATCTGCACTATAGCCTATCATAGGTTCCTGTAGGTCACACTGCTATTTAACTGTATCTTATCCTATCATAGGTGCCTGCTGGTCACATCACATATATCTGCACCTAATGCTATCATAGGTGTTGGCAGATCCCATAGCGTTTCATCTGTACCATAATCTATAGGTGACTGCAGGTCATACAACTTTTTATGTGTACCATAGACTATCATAGATGCCTGCAGTTTATACTGATATCTATCTGTTTATAGTCTTTCTTAGGTGCCTGCAGGTCACATTTCTTTAGATCTGTACCATAGTCTATCATAGTTGCATGCAAGTCAAACCACCATAGACTGCATATAGCCATTCATAGGTGCCTGCAGGCCATACAACATTTTATCTGTACCATACCGGTAGCCTAACATATGTGCCTTCAGGTCACATAACCACAGATCTGCACCATAGCCAATCATGGGTCTATGATAGGTGCTTGTAGGTCACTTCACTATAGATCTGCACCATGCATAGCCAATCATAAGTGCCTACAGGTTACATCACCATATATGTGTACCTAAGCCTTTCATAGTAGCCTGCAGGTCACACTGCTATTTATTTATACCATAACCTATCATAGGTGCATGTAGGTCACACAGCTTTTTCTATCATATTCCATCATAGATGACTGCCAGTTATGATAGGTTCCTGTAGGTCACACGACTTTTTGTCTGCACTATAGCCTATCATAGGTTCCTGTAGGTCACACGACTTTTTATCTGCACTATAGCCTATCATAGGTTCCTGTAGGTCATACAGCTTTTTTTTTATCATATTCCATCATAGATGACTGCCAGTTATCATAAGTGCCTGTAGGTCACACAGTCTTTTGTATGTACTATATCCAATCATGGGTGCATGTAAGTCACACCACTGATTTGTGTAATGTATCCTTGTATAGTGCTTGCAGGTTTATTATAGGTGCATGTAGGTTTCACCGCTTTTTTATGTTCCATATCCTAGTGTAGGTGCCTGTAGGTTAAACCAAAAATTATCTGTACCATCATTGCCTTCAGGTCATACTTTTATTCCTATGTAACATTAGCCTTTTGTAACTACCTGCAGGTCACACTGATATGTATCTGTACCAGAGCACATCATATGAGACTGCAGGTCACGTCACATAGATCTGTATCATAGGTGCATGCAGGTCTTATTCTCATAGATCCTTACCAGAGCCCATCATAGGAGCCTGCAGGTCACATGATTGCTATGTAAATGTTACATAGCCTATACTCGGTGTCTGCAGGTCACACAACTTTTATATTGCATATTACAGGATTCTTCAGATCCAATCCCAATATAGATCTGTATCATAGGTGCATGAAGGTTGAATCCTATAATACAATATGGATAAATACCATGGTGTCTTACATGCACCTATGATAGGAAAAAGAAAATAACAGAACTATAATATGATATTGAAATGACATGGTGACCTATAGGCACATATGAAAGAATATGTAAAATAACAGGGTGATTTACAGCCCCCTATATTATGATATTATGGATAAATACCATGGTGATCTACAGGCACCTATGATAGGATATGTAAAATAACAGGGTGACCTACAGACACACGTGATAAGATAATATAAATAACAGCGTGACCTACAGGCACCTGTGATGAGATTTTGTAAATAACATGGTGACATACAGGCACCTGTGATAAGATTTTGTAATTAACAGGGTGACCTACAGGCACATATAATGTGATATGGAAAATAACGAGGGGACATACATGCATTTATAATATGACATGGTAAACAACAGGGCGAGGTACAAGTACCGTTGAAATTATTGGCAAAGATCAAAAGCAGTGTGACATACAGGCACCTAGGATATAATATGGTACAGATCAATAACAGGGTGGCCTACAGGCAATTTTGATAATTAAATAGGATATGGTAAAAATTAACAGACATATAATCTTCAGCAACTTTGATAGGATATGAGAGAGACTAAAATAAGATTATGCGCTTTTGAAAGGGTATGATACAGACCAATAGCAATGTGACCTCTTGCACCTTTGATATGATATGGTACAGATCAATAGCAAGCTGACCAATAGGCACATTTGAAATAATATGGTACAGATCAATATCAGGGTGACCTACAGGCACCGCAGATGATTATGGTACAGATCAATAGCAGCGTGCCCTACACGCACCTCGAATAATTATGGTACATATCAATTACAGGGTGACCTACATGCAATTTTGATAATTAAATAGGATATGGTAAAAATGAACAGACATATAATCTTCAGTAACTTTGATATGATATGGGAGAGACTAAAATAAGATTACATACAATCACTTTTCTTTGGAAATGGTACAAATCAAAAACAAGGTGACCTACATGCGCTTTTGAAAGGGTATGATACAGATCAATAGCAATGTGACCTCTTGCACTTTTCATATGATATGGTACAGATCAATACAAGGGCCACCTATGGGCACATTTGAAATAATATGGTACATATCAATATCAGGGTGACCTACAGGCACTGCAGATGATTTTGGTACAGATCAACAACAGGGTGAACTACATGCACCTCATATAATTATAGTACAGATCAATAGCAGGGTGAACTACAGGCACCGCAGATGATTATGGTACAGATCAATAGCAGGGTGACCTACAGGCACCGCAGATTATAATGGTACAGATCAATAGCAGGGCGACCTACAGGCACCTCAGATGATTATGGGACAGATCAATAGCAGGGTGACTCACAGGCACCGCAGATGATTATAGTTCATATCAATAACAGGGAAACCTACAGGTACCGCAGATAATTATGGTACAGATCAATAGCAAGGTGTCCTACAGGCACCTCAGATAACTATGGTACAGATCAATAGCTGTAAGCAGCATGCCCTAAACGCACCTCGAATAATTATGGTATATATCAATTACAGGGTGACCTACACGCACTTCAGAAAATTATGGTACTCAGATCAATAGCAAGGTGACCTACAGGCCCTTCAGAAAATTATGGTACATAACGATAATCAGTAAACTGTCATTTGACGAGCTGAAAGAAATCTGCATTTTAATGTATTTTATGCAATGAACAAAGGAAGCTATAAAAGGAAGCTATTAAACCAAGAGTTCCAAATGGTGAATTTGAAGTCATCCCTTCGTAAATTTTACGGACGCCATTACGAGTTGGTTGACATTTATGGAATATCTGTTTCACAGATGATATCGGATATGTTCCTTATGTCGTAACTACAATCCCGTTCCCTTATCACGATTGTGACCTACCGAATAAGACTATAAACCGAGTTTGTAATAAAATGAGCAACACGAGGGGTGCCACATGTGGAGCAGGATCTGCTTACCCTTCCGAAGCACATGAGATCATCCCCAGTTTTTGGTTGGGTTCGTGTTGCTTAGTCTTTAGTTTTCTATGTTGTGTTTTCTGTACTATTATTTGTCTGTTTGTCTTTTTATTTTTTAGCCATGGCGTTGTCAGTTTATTTTCGATTTATGACTTTGACTGTCCCTCTGGTATCTTTCGCTCCTCTTTTATATAGTATTTAGTGCCAACTGCATTATACCTAGACCGATGTTACAAAAAGACAACACTTTGGATAGGAAATGGTATCGATCAAAAATAAGGAAACCTATATGCACTTTTGAAAGGGTATGATACAGATCAATATCAATGTGACCTCTTGCACTTTTCATATGATATAGTACAGATCAATACAAGGGCCACCTATGGGCACGTTTGAAATGATATGGTACAGATCAATATTAGGATGGCCTACAGGCACCGCAGATGATTATGGTACAGATCAACAACAGGGTGAACTACATGCACCTCATATAATAATAGTACAAATCAATAGCAGGGTGACCTACAGAAAACTCAGATAATTATAATACTGATCAATAGCATGGTGACATACAGGCACCGCAGATGATTATGGGACAGATCAATAGCAGGGTGACCTACAGGCACCGCAGATTATAATGGTACATATCAATAGCAGGGTGACCTACAGGCACCGCAGATTATAATGGTACAGATCAATAGCAGTGTGACCTACAGGCACCGCAGATTATAATGGTACAGATCAATAGCAGGGTGACATACAGTCACCGCAGATAATTATGTTACAGATCAATAACAGGGTGACCTACAGGCACCGCAGATAATCATGGTACAGATCTATAACAGGGCTACCTACATGCACCTCAGAATTATGGTACATATCAATAGCAAGGTGACCTACAGGCCCTTCAGAAATGGTACAGAACGATAATCAGTAAACTGTCATTTGACGAGCAGAAAGACATCTGCATTTTATGCAATGAAGAAAGTTTTATAGTATTTAGTGTCAACTACATTATACCTGGACCGATGTTACAAAAGTAAACATGTTCCACATTTATGAAGATGTTGGTACTGTGATGCTGTTATCTGGTTGCTTCATCAATCGGGCTATACAAGAGCCTTGATATAATGTAATTATACAAATGCAAATGTAGTTAAAAACATATTGATGTAAAATTATAGAAAATTAGATTGGCAGAAAAACAAAACCTAAGTATAATTATTAATTAAAAATATAAAAGATCTGACACCTAAACATACTAGTCATGACACGAACAGTTCAATCTTCCGACCGTGGGAGAGCTGTATAGCCAGTCAAGGTCGTTTAAAACTTCCATCATCATCATCATCATCATCATCATCATCATCATCATCATCATCATCATCATCATCATCATCATCATCATCAGTTCAATCAAAACCTTCGTGGACCTCCTATGACACCCATTAGTAGTTAGATATTCAACAAATTAATGTATGACTTGCATGTGCGTGTCGCTAAGACCCCTGCCATGTACGAAAAAGTAAAATAGCAAAAGTCCGGGGAAAATTCTAAACGGAAGGCCCTAAGCAGATGTCAAAATCAAAAGTTCGAACACATCAAACGAACAAAAAACAACTATCATATTCCTGTCAGACTTGATACAGGCATTTCTTATATAGAAAACGGTGGATTAAACCTGGTTCTATAGCTAGCTAAACCTCTCACGTGTATGACAGTCGCATAAAATTGTATTATATTGAAAACGATGTATGAACAAAACAAACAGACAAAATAGTTACAAATGTCACAAATAGGAGTACAGCAGTCAACATTGTGTTATAACCTTAATCAAATTTCTATGTCAACAAAGAAAAACAAAAAGGCATATTGACAAAGCACATAAACAAAAACGGAAGACAAGAATACAAAAAGTTACCATAGCACAATAACACAATGACGGGATGTATAAGTACCGAGTCACGTCAAATGGATATTACCTAAAATAGATTAAAATGTAAAAGTACTAATTTACAAAGATAAATAAAAGAATACTATTACACGTTATTATTAATAAGATGATAAACAACGCCAGTACCTAGAATCTATATTTCAAAACCATCGTGTATTATTTGTGAAGTTGATACGGAATATTTATTAACAATGTCTTGGTATCTTCCGATGAACATTTTTAGAAAAAAGGACGAGACGTTCTTTGACAAACCCCCAGTGCGTTCATCAACTTTCTGCTCACACACTGGTGACTTTTAACAGAGTCTGAGTAGCATCTGTGTAATTTGCTCCATGGGATGTTTTCAAAATTGCAACGAAAGAAATTTCTTGTCATGAATAATTATCTACCTGAAACATGTGAAAGAATAATGACGCCACCAATGACTTTCACACCTGAAAACATACGTGTCCCCCTTTTCAATGAAACTACTATGGGTTAGAAAAAGATCTGTAATGTGGAGTAAAACGGTCAGAAGTTACATCGAATTCAATTTAAAAGTCCTTTTACACGACGCCACTCTTTGACATCATGGATTACCCTAAAAAAAAGGGGAAAAACACTGCAACTTTCAAGGAAGGAAAAGGAAACTAAAAACAACCTTTGAACTCAGTTCACCTGTTGATTTAGTTAACTTAAAAATATGCCCCTGTAGATTATTTCTGGATTCCAAATTCGGTTGCTGTACAGTAAACAAATACCTATTTCGCCGAAATAAATAAGTACACACATTTGATTTTGTTGATTTATTTTAACAGTCCACGAGCTTGATTTCGATTTGTCTTGAGGTAAATTTTATGACCATCTTATGACTATCATATGATATGTCATAGAATGTAAATCATAGCTGTCAAAAGATAGTCATACCTATGATGCTTTAATGATAGTCAAAAGTGAAAATATGTTACTATGAAAATTATAACTAATACTATTCTTATCTTATACGAATATTTCATATTTTTTCCAGTATAATGAACGCGATGAACATAAAAATTATATATGAATAGGAGTTGAAATCTGAGTTGATAATTTGTTTAAATTTAATGGTTAGAACTTCGTGTTCATGTATTATTATAATGAAGTGTTATCTAATTAGGAATGCTTTTAATATTTGGTATACATAGAATGCCTGTGCAAATACGTCAATGAACTACTATACAAAGAAAAAATATCATAAATATTTATTAAAAATAATCATTACAAAGAAAAGGATTCCAAATTGTACGTCGTAGGACATTCAAATTTTAAATGACGAAGTGAAGAAGAAATAAATTTTTACTATTTAGTAGATTAAGCGACAGAATAAACAGTGCCAAAAAGAGAGCAAGAGAGGCTGCATGCAGAAACGGATGTTAAAAGAGAGGTCAGGGCCTCGCCCCCTATGAAGCTACACATATAGTTTATGTATAGACTTTTAGCATATATCACTCCAAACGATGCCTAGTTTGGGCCCTCTTTTTTCACAATCCTAGATCTCATTCTGCATGTTGCATGAGCAAATAAGAAAATGTGTGATGTCGTAACATTTATGACAATCATAAGACCATCATAAATAATGTCCCGAGGTGTCTTAAGTGTACGATCAAAGTTATGAATATCATGACTTGAGACGCCTTCAAATACATATCTTATGACATGTCCTTAAACCATTGTAAGACATGTCTTAGTCATAAGATACTTTTGAAAACCATGCTTCATGGCTTGTTTTTCAATTTCCTCCGTGTCCCTCATATAAATAATTGCAAATTCATGATACCCTACGTGAACAGATCTACAACATTTTAAAAGTTGCAATTGGTGCTATGTAAATGTGACCTACAGTCACCTATCATTTTGTCTGCTACGACTGTAAATGGTATTTAAATATTTCCAATAAACAGTAATTTTCAACGTATTACAAAGAGGATAATAAAAAAAACATAGCACTTTTTTATTTTACCGCACATATATGCTCAAATAGTTTTCCTTTTAGATATTTAGATCTATCATTTTTGTTGGGACTACATTAACTTGCGTATACACTTTTCGTAGTGCGACGGTTTTGACGTTGGGTGACTGGCAGTAACCCTTCACATAAGCTTTTATCCTCGTGCTGTTGTCTCGATATCCCAATAGCATGAGTTCGAATCCCGGCGAGGGAAGAAAAAAAATTTGATTCCGCAAATTTGCAGATTTAACATTGTTGTGCTGATGTTCAGAGTAATTATGTATATAAATATCAAATCTTATAATATTCAGATTTTGGTACGTTTCCAAGCAACAGTAACATTTCATTTGTAAAATATAAATTGTTAAGCACAAACTTCTGCAGACAGGAAATTTTCTTTCCTCCGGATACTGTTTTAAATTTAGAACTAAATCAACAACAAAAATCAGTACAATTACCAACTCGATACTCAATGATACACTTATTTGATTAATATTTCCTTATAACAATAATGGCTGTTTTCAAAGCATGAGATCTATTATTTTATTTTGGTGGATTTGCCTTCATGTGAACAGTGACAAATGCCACAGGATAAGGTAAAGATGAATTAAAAGAAATCACACTCCGTAGATAAATACACATATGTTTGGGAAGTGATTTTATTCGGAAAAACTGGAAGCATCTCCTGCTACGCATGCACCACTCGTGTCAAATCAAAGAAGAAGAAACCAGATACTTTATCACAGCGCTTATTGCTTTTAATCAAGATTCATGAACAAACATGTATTTCTGTTTGCCAGACTCATTGGTTGCCATGTTAACCAATTGGGGTAGCTGATTTAAAGGAAGATGCATACAAAAGTCTTTAAAGAACTTTGAGCAAGCATAAAGGGAAAAGTGAAAGATTGTAACGATAAATTCAATAATTTACTCAAAACAAATATATGAAGGGAAATTAAAACTTTTCAAATCTTATGGACTCCATTTCAAAAAGAGGTACAACAGGATTTTCTAAAGCCTGGGAATTGTATGATCAAGTGTGATATTCTCATCTTGGACTCCGTCTAACGTGATCGGCGTCTGTTAACTTTTACAAAAATATTCTCCTCTGAAACCACTTGGCCAATTGTTACCAAACTTTGCTGACAATTGGCCAACTTGGCCACAATTACTGTTGGGTTATTTAGTTTTTGAAATGTGCCCGATGATCTCGCCTGCCAACATTTGTCTATTATCTTGAAAACCGTTAAAGATAGAGAAAATTTTGGTGAAGCAGAATTATTTAGATTTATTTACTCTATATTTACACCAAAACGGTTACACGACTTCTTAAAACAGTTATTGCCGGTTTTTATCATTTTTGTCGAGCCTGCGACTTTTGTCGCAAAAGCGAGACATAGCGATCCTACTTTCCGTCGTCGGCGGCGTCCACAAATATTCACTTTGTGGTTAAAGTTTTTGAAATTTAAATAACTTTCTTAAACTATCCTGGATTTCTACCAAATTGGACAGAAGTTTGTTTATGATCATAAGATAGTATCAAGAAGTAAATTTTGTTAAAAAAAAATCCTGTTTATCCGTATGTTACTTATAACTGGACTTAGTTTTTCTGCCAGTTAACATAACATTCACTCTGTGGTTAAAGTTTTTCAAATTTTAATAACTTTCTCAAACTATCCTGGATTTGTACCACACTTGGACAGAAGCTTGTTTATGATCAAAAGCTAGTATCTAGAAGGAAATTTTGTAAAAATTTATTTCCTGTTTTTCCGCATATTACTTATAAATGGAATTAGTTTTTCTTCCAGTTATCATTACATACAGTCTGCAGTTAAAGTTTTTAAAACATTTATTAGATTCATAAACCATCCTGGAATTTTACCAAACTAGGACAGAAGCTTCTTACAATCAAAAGATAGTATCTAGAGGAACATTTTTAATAATTGTTTCCCCATTTTTATTGAGACTGCGACTTTTGTTCATTTGTTCATTCAATAAATTTATGTTTCAACTCTTTTATAAATCTATAGATTTGATTGCATACTGTATTCATTTTTTACAAGCATAACTTTTTTCATACATTTCAAACGTTTTATTTCATTAACTGTAAATCTATTATGTACATTCCCCTATCACACTGAAAACATAGACAACAGCAAAAGTAGGCGAGACACTGGGTTCCGCGGAACCCTTACGAATTTTTATTTCTACTTATTGTCTTGAAAATTATGGTGTATATAAGACATTTAAAATACAAAATAAAAAATCGGCAAGGAAAAATCTATCAATAAATCAACAAAGCCTTACCCGGCAATAACTGTTTTAAGAAGTCTTGTTTTTTGTCTATAAAACCATGATAGATAAAGAGAAAGTTTCAAGTGAAAAATATTCAGCAGGACAAGATCTGCCATTTTTTTTTCTTTTGGTTGATCGTCGGTCAACTTCTTATCAGGGTTAGTGTCCCTAAATGACGTTCCTTTTTACAGTTTGTTTTGCATATTTGACCAAAACTGTAGCAAATAAAGTAAACTGTAAACAGCAATAATAATTAGGAGATAACTGCGTCGTATTTTAAGCTCCGACGGCATCAATTGGTGAGTTGATGGTCGCAAATTAAGTTAACTGGCGACGCGTTAGCGGAGCCAGTAAACGGGTATTTGCTAATTATTATTGCTGTTTACAGTTTAATTTATTTGCTACAGTTTTGGTAAAAAATACAATACAAACTGTAAAATGGCACGTCATTTAGGGACAATAACCCCTATACGAAGTTGACCGACGATCAACTGTGAATTGGTGCCATGAAAATTGGTGATATCCAATCAAAATGAACGTTACAAACAACATCGTTTGTAACGTTCATTTTGATTGGATAACGTCAGCATTCTAATGCAACATCGTTTGTAACGTTCATTTTGATTGGATAACGTCAGCATTCTAATGCAACATCGTTTGTAACGTTCGTTTTGATTGAATAACGTCAACCATTTTCATGGCATCAATTCACAATTGATGCTATGAAAACGTTCTCGCAAGGGCAGACGACGTATGACAGATTTTAAATGTATGACGTTGGTTTCTGTCAGTTACATTAGAATGGAGATAACAATATTGTATTTTAAGCTGCATACGGCATCAAATCACTAATTGATGCCGTACGGAGCTTAAAATCAATACAGTTATCTCCTAGATACAAGATCCAAATATTATTGGTCAGCATATCTGAAAAAAGCCAGTCGGTTTCAAGAATATATATGTATTATGGTTTTACTCGTGGGTTTTTTGTTAAAATTTTTATCTTAAATATTTGTGAAAAATATTACTTCACTTCATGTATTTGGAGTGATTTAGATGTCATGTATAAATAAATAAAACTAACATTGCAATGTTATATATTCATACTCAATAAACTTCTAATATCCTACAGTTAATGCATATTCATCTAAATTAGCATGTAATACTGAGATTACTTGCAATGGCAACCGATGAGTCCTAGCAACAAAAAATAGATATCATGTTGGTATTTTTTCCCGTGATCAAATGGAGAGAGGCCAGGGTCAGTATTTCCTGAAAAAAACACTATTACAATTCAGCTTTGTGACATACATTAAAATGTTTGTGTTCTTAAAAACAACCATGCACCTTGTTAGACACGTTGTGTTTATTTTCCTCTGTAGACAACCGTCTAAACTTGCAGAATCTTACTATTTAGGAACTTGCACTCGAATTTAGACCCTTCTGGTGCTCCGGGCGGGTAACCATTTCTTCAGTGCATTCCAGATCCGCTATTGAACACATTAAAAAGTAGGTTTATTCATCTGCATAAACTACTGTCTTCTTTACAACATTACAACATGATTGATTATTTTATTATGTTTTAATTGAGTATTATATATTTTTGTATCCTTAGAAATGGCAAAATGGAATGGTTTTGCTGTAACAATCACGAAGTAAAGAATAACATCTGTATAGGTGAGAGACATTTAAATGTGCAATCAAACTAGTACATCTGCTTTGAAATTTGAATGAATTCATGTTTGAATTATTTTACACTAGTCATCTTTGGGACCCTTTATAGCTTGCTGTTCGGTGTGAGCCAAGCTCCGTGTTGAAAGCCGTACTTTGACCTATAATGGTTTACTTTTTACAAATTGTGACTTGGATGGAGAGCTGTTTCATTGGCACTCATACCACCTCTTCCTATATCTATTGACACATAATTGCTGCTGCTGCTGTTGCTGCTGCTGATTGATGAAACCTGAGTTTATATTTTTTGTTTTCTATTTAAGACTGTTTTATATTGTGTTCTTTGATTAATTGTTGTGCCATTTTTTTACTAGAATGTGATGTTGGATACAAGGCTGTAGACGGTTTACCTTGTAAACCTTGCTTGCCTGGTACATGGGGCAGAAAATGCAGAGGAAACTGTTTAAATAACTGTTCTCCGGTCCAAAGGTTTGTTATTCTTTTCTTTTTTGTTTTTTTGTTTTTTTGTTGTTTTTTTGTTTGTTAATACCTTTTTAATTCAGATCACTGGTAATTGACTGTTAGATGTGCAAGAGTTTATTTAGTGGGCGAGAAATGCAACAAAACTGGTCAAATGTTCGTTTAATGGGTAAAATGAAAGATAATCCGTTGAATTGAAAGTACAACTTCCATCAAGATTTGTTTCATTTGATAAAAATGCAAAGAAAACTGTTAAATTGCTGAAAAATTCGTTTAATTGGAAGAAATACAGAAGAAACTTCAATGTTTAATCGATTATTTCTATGCGATAAGCTTTGATTTATAGGAGAAAATAAAAATTGCCTAAAATTTTGTTTGATTTGATAAAAACTATTAAATTAACTGTACTTCTGCCTAACGCTTCTTTCGATGGGAGAAATTCAGTAGAAACTAATTATTATACCTCAGTATGTTTTTTCTATATAAAAAAGAATGAAATATTTGTGCTATTTCATTCCGAAGACTATTTAATAGTTTCAAAGACTATTACCCCGGTTAATAGTTTTATTAACATATTTCCCGGATTTTTTCATACTAATTTTTCATTGGACAACAATGACGTCATTGACTATTCTGCTTGGATTTGAGCGCTTGGCAACGCGTTCAACTCTGAAATATCGTAAACGGTATAATCTGTATTTATCTGTCGTCGTAATTTCAAATTTTATAATATATTACTTAGCAGAAGCAATTAAAAAAGAAAAAGAAAAACTACATAATTTATTTTAAGATCTAAAACAAAACAAATGTATGGTATGGGACTGTCGTCGTCTTCATAATCTATGATTGCTTTGGTATACGGTAATATATTTTAGCTAGCGTTTATTATATGCACGGGATTACAGTAAATAAGATATTTACAAATACACACGGGCAAAAGGAACCAAATAGTTCATCTTGTGCATGTTTAAGTGACTATTTGGGTTTTTTTTCAAAGTGTTGTATATAAACTTTTTAGAAAGTTGTTTTGTTCGGTATAATAAAACACTTAATGACTGGTTATGAGTGTAATAGCAAGTTTGTTGTCCCTTTGATACTAACTATTGCCCTCGGCTTCGCCTCGAGCAATAGTTGGTAATTCAGGGACAACAAACTTGCTATTACCCTCATAAGCAGTCAATAGGTGTATACTATTGAATTCACTGTAACTCTGCCAGAAAGATTATTAAGTTGGCAAATAACGCAGACGAAATTGGCCTAACTTCTGCCCAACGTTACTTTCAATTGGAGATTATGCAGAAGAAACGTCTGTTTAATTCACTGTACCTCTGCCCAAAGGTTCGTTTTAAGTAAACCCTCACTAACCTTTCAATTGGCTGCACACAGTCATAAGGTCTGATGCAAAAATTCAGAAAAACAACTGAAGGTGCTAAGTATGAAAATGATAAACTCTAGACTCAATGTTATTTCATTATTATGTTTTCAGATGTGATCGTGCGATCGGGTGTATAAACAGTACCGTATTATCAACGCAAGCTCAAGGTGAATGAATTATACTTACTGGTATTAAGTGTATTGTTAAAAATGATTAAGATGGTGTGAGGGTGTACGTCAAGTGAGAAGACATATAAAAGACAAAAAAGCCAAAGACTTCTAGTGGGTGGCATATAGTCTTAAACAGGGCGCAGATGAATTCGGAAAATTCGGAAATTATTGCATGCATTTAGCATTGTGATTTTTGGAAATTCGTTAAAAAATCGATTTTAATAATTGCGATTTCAGGAAATGATACAAACATTTAATGCTATCAAAAAAATATTTTTGTTTCTATTTTTGCGACACCTATCTCGTCGCAATTTTCATAATAAAAAAAACATCCAAGTTTCTGAATCTACAGTATGTCAAACTCTAAATTGTTCCGAGTACCTTTATTTTGAGTGCCCCTACCATGCATAACATTGCTAAAAATGACACTTTCCGTTAAAACTGGTACAATGATAAAATTTAGACTGCCTATACCAAGTAGACGTAGGATTGTTACACAAAAATTGTTTTATAAGATTTTCCCTAAAAATCTGGTCATTATAAGAAATAAATAATAAATAACCTTTATTTAGAGTCGGCATAGTATACAAAACCAGGCGATAACATAAGCTCTATTGAGCACTTTGGAAAGTGAGCAGCAGAAAAGAAAGCTTTTAAATTGTCTAATAGTCAAGAAGTTAGTCAGTTTCCTCTATAACTTTTTAAATTGTGTTAGCAATACAAAACATTTTGCCTTAAAGTAGGAGGACAAACACTACCAACTCATACGTCAGTGCATTGATTTTAGCACATCTGGTCGAAGGCCATTATGATTTTGTGTCCGTCTTTCGTAGACCTTCACCATCAAAGATCTTCTGAACAGATCTGAAACTACTGGGCCTCTTGTGCAAAATATTTTTTCACGAAATGCATTTCTTTAAAAGAATGCAGCTTAATAACATAAAACAAAGATCTCACCATTTGATTGTACTCAAAATAGGAATCCTCGATCGAAGTTATAATCATGATCATGATAGATTTAATTACTTTCTATTATGTACATGTATTATACTGCTCATCTTTTCCAGGGGTCACTGTTGAGAGTACAAAAGTTCATTTGTCTTCTGAGAATAAGACATCGCAAAAAGGGAGCGATGACAGTTTTAATGAAGGTATTTTTTCTCAGTAGGTTTGATCAAAACATTTATTACAATGGCCAAATGGGACTTTTGATATATACTGTTCTGAATTGTATGTGTAATGTAAAATAAACTGAGGACACAGAGATATGTCTCTCCTGTATATAGTTTGGGAGTAAAATGGAAATGTTGAAACTTAAAAAGCAATACTTTAACATGTAAAATATGCAAATATTTAAGTTAATGAACCATGACTGAAGGTACATGGCCAAATAATTTCCGCGGATATAAGATATATCAATGGCAATGCTAATACAACGTCATCTAAAATATCATGGACTTATCATAGTTTATGGCAAACCGTTTTACTGTTTATTCTAACTTCAAGATATCTCATATAATATATAAGATATCTTATATAATCTAGTTTTTTATAAGATATTTTATATACTTTATAAGATATCTTATATACTTAATAAGATATCATATAAACTTTATAAGATATTTTATATACTTTATACGATATCTTATATACATTTTTTAAGATATCTTATAAACTTTATCTTATAAATATGTTTATATTAAAGATATGTCTTATATACTTGATCAGATTGCTACAGGCATTTTCTTATGTAGAAAATGGTGGATTAAACCTGGTTTAATAGCTAGCTAAACCCCTCACTTGTATGACAGTCGCATAAAATTCCATTACATTGACAACAATGTGTGAACAAAACAAACAGACATAAAAAAAAGGTTTTAAGATAAAAATTGTTAAAAATAGGGGTACAGCAGTCAACATTGCGTTATAATCTTTAACACTATAAAAACAAACAAATATGTCAACAAAGAAAAACAAAAAGGAATAAAGACAAAGCACATTAGCAAAAACGAAAGACGTGAATACAAAAATTTACCATAGCAAAAGAACACAATGACGGGATGTATAAGTACCAAGCCACGTCAAATGGATATTACCAAAAAAAGATTAAACAGTAAAAGTAATAATTTACAAAGACAAATAAAAAAACACTATAACACGTAATTATGATGTTAAACAACGTCAGTACCTAGAATCTATACTTCAAGACCATAGTGTATTATTTGTGAAGTTGACACGGAATATTTATCAACAAGTTCTTGGTATCTTCCGATGAACTGTTTTAGAAAAGGACGATACGTTCTTTGACATAACTATGGTTTATCAACTTTCTGCTCAGACACTGGTGGCGTTTTACAAAGTTTGAGTAGTAGCTGCAAGCTCTTGAATACCTAATGAGTTGGGATATGTATATCCAATAAACTTGAATACCTAATGAGTTGGGATATGTATATCCAATATGCATGTGAAGTTGGTATATTGCTACTAAGGCGGGTGAAATTGATAATTTCAAAATTAAAATCGTCTCGTTTGTCATAGATTCTGGTACTGAGATGAGATATCTTATATAGTTTATAAAATATCTCGTATAGTTTATAAGATATCTCATATAGTTTATAAGATATCTTTTAAAGAACATTATATAATGTATTATGACGAAAAATTTAACTGAATTGCGTGTTCGTGTGTTCGTGTTTGGGCTGTGTTGTTGGGTGTATAAGTTTCAGGTCGTGCTTTTCACTCGTACAGGGACGACAAATGCCAATAATACACTTTATATGGTTACCCTAGAAATCTAATGGTAGCGTGATTAAGGGAATCCTGGTCACATAAATAAATAAATGGATCCTGATGTAGTCTGAACGAAGTCTTGTAAGTGAACATAAACACAAAGCCGATTAAAAGTTCAATACTGTATATCAAAATCCAATGTGTTAACAAAGTAACAGTAATAAAGTTTACAACTTCTAAACTGCAGGCTCAACAATATGTTTGCATAATTCTAAATCTCCTACGTATACTTCTCTCGTACACAAAATCGTAACTGCCCTCTCTACAGCTATTTCTCTCTTTTATACCACTCCATTTGCCCTAGGCCTAGTTGCCCGATTACAAATATGGTTAAATGACTCCTAACAAAGAAATAACTAACCGGGCACTAGGGCAACCGGAGCCCGGAGCAAATGTCAACCGGAGCCCGGAACAGAGGTCAACATGATCCCGGAGCACTAGGGTAACCGGAGCACTTGTATAACCGGAGCAACGGGGTACCAGATTAACATGATTAATTTGACATTAAACAAATAAACTCTTATCGAGTGACTGTAATAAATGACTTTACAACTGTAAATAAGAATAATTAATCTTGTACAATAATAATAAAACCGACTGACGTAACATTTAAAAACGTTACAGTATCTTATTTATTATATAAACTATATGAGATATGGTATAACGTTTATTAGATATCTTGAAGTTATAATAAATAGTTAAACGACTTGCCATAATACTTGGTTTCACATTATACTTACCTAATCCAAACTTCTTAAAAGAATTGCTATTTTAAGTGGTTTACTTAAACTGTTCATGTAGCTATGGAAAATTGATTTAAAGCCAATAAACCATCACTGAGGGGCTGGTACCAAGAAATCGCCATGGAAATGAGATGTGCCAATACTTATACAACTGCATACTAGATATCATTTGATTTATCATTTGTGGTTGCCCTTAAACAGGCCTAATTACAAATATTAACAAATTGTTGATCCCGCCACCACCGACACCAGAAACAGCATGCCTAAGTCTCGCTTGTATACTCCATCAAGGCGAGACAACAATCATAATTCTACAACAGACTTCTGTACACAATAAGTCTGTAACGCATATTAGACATAAAACAATAAGTCGTATAGGTACATTATTAAATGCAGATAAGAAACTACGAAATTGGTCAGGGTTAAAAATCAATTAGCACATTTATTTGTGCAAGAATACAAAACTTATATTACCGGCTCATGTAATATGGCTTAGTTGATTTTAATATGTGTAAATGATGTGATAATCATAATTCTGATTCGTATCGTTATAGGCATAATGGAAATCTTGAGTTAATTCAGTGGCATGAGTTTTATGTCTGTCCAATGGTTTTTATGTCTTTTCTTTTACAAAGAGTATGAGATCCTGGGAAGTGAAAATCATTATTAATATTTGCTGTGTACAATGAGTAACTTATTGGTTGTCTTTTTGATAGCTATTCGCATTTGTCATGTTGTCATATTATAGGTATACTACAGCGAGAAATGATCATATATACAGTTGGTGGTGGATCGTTTGTCCTTGTGATTACCATCTGTTCCATGTGCCTATGTTATAAAGAGAGCATAAAAGACAAATGTATAAGGTCTAAAGTAGATAACCATAATGACATTCGAAACCAACAAGGTGAAAATTACTATGACACAGTTGACGAGGAAAACATGCGTAATACTCCAA